>NW_009928921.1:0-8549 GCF_000696875.1 Nestor notabilis
TCCCTCGGACCGGATCGGGGCGTGCTCCCTGTTGCTCTCGCTGAGTTTTGCCTTGCGAGATGGCGAGGATAGAAACGGCAAGGCTGTTGTCTTCTCAGCGTTCCCGGTATGCCCGTAATACACTCCTGTGAATTGTTTGCCGAAGTTGAGGTTCGTGTTGTTTTGTTTTGTCAGCTGTTTTCCCCATATGAGGTCTCTTCTTGCTTAAAAACATTGGGGTCTTTCCTCCTTTTACCACTGTTTGGCTAATACGTTGCTGCTGGCTGCCTAACACCCTATTATGATGGTCCCAAACCAAACAATTTGGAGCCCAGAGAAGCTGGAAATAGTTAAAATGGTATTAAGAATTCACAAAGATGCTGAGAAGCACTCCAGATGTGCTGTGCTGTTGCTTTGTGTTAAAATCCAAGCATTCAGAGTCTCAACGAGTAGTTGCTAATCTCTTGTTGCTTATGTGTGTGCCTGATAAATTGTGTGTGTTGATATCTCAATATGATAGCTTGGCTTTAAAATGTCTGGGTTCCTGTGCTGCAAGTCTAACATGTGTATGAAGAAGATTAAATAACTTTGTATCCTGAAAGGAGTGTCACATGCAGGTGGTTATCTTAAAGATATTTATGTTTTCATGGAGAAATCTGTTAAGCTTAAGATAGTAGGGTTCTTGGAATGTGGGGTGTTTTGTACATTGTTGGGTTTTATCAAGTAATGAGTAGTTAAGGTAGTTTCTGTGCAGAAGTAGCATCAGAAATGAACCACAGTCTGATTAGGTGGTGATGGGGAGAGAGAATGTTCTGACAAATCCCTTAACTTCAAGTACCATCCAGTTATTATGTGTAGCTTTATCTGTGTCCACTCAAGGCTTTAGGAGACCTCTTCTCAGTTTTTCATTCCAGAAACAGGAGTTTGCATCAGTTCAGCTCCGTGTTACGAGATTCTGGAGCAGGGGTGATTGACTGTCTTCATTTGAGCATGGTACAGCTGAATTCTTCTGGCAGCTCAGCTGTGGTACAGTTCTTGAGCTTCTTGATTTCTTATTGCAGAAAGGAAGTCCAAAACAGTTTTCTGAAATTCTCTTAATTCTTCAAGTGGAGACTGTTAGCTTTCATGTTTGTTTGCATGCGAGGATGGCTTTTGGCAGTTGTCAAGTCGGAGCAAAAGCAGCAAATGTGTAGAACAAGAAAAACATGACTGTTGAATTGCTTTTGCTTAGACTGTTTCCCAGCAATAAATGGCAAAATTGGAGGCTTGTTTGTGTGTTGTTCAGATGGGATGGGAAAGATCATCATCTTCTCTTGAATATTTGAAGCATGGATATATACGACTGTTCACCGATGAGTTGAATGTTGTTTTGATGCATTCCCAGAGCTTGATTGTGTATGTGGAGCCAGAGCCTACCTGGAGCCTGCTTTCCATGACTATCATGTCTTGAAATGCCATGACACTATCATCATAGGTTTTTAGAGTTTATATTTCTCCTTCTGGCTGTATTTGTTCTCTTTTTTCCTTTCAGTCTCTGCTGCCTGACTCTTTGTCCGTGATGTTTGATTTCTATCACCTCTCCCAGCTGCCTTGTCAGTTTTCCCCCTGCCCACAATAATGATTTCACTGAGGTGGGACATGCAATTAACCATATATACTAACTGTTTGGAGCCAGGATCACAGCAGTCAAATGTGAATTAGTCCCTAGTCCAGAGGCAGTTTTTCTGTTTTGGAAACCTCACAAAAACATGGAATGGGAAGGGACCTCCTCATCACTGGCTCCTGTCGCCTCAGCAGCAGATAGGTTTTCCCAGTACTGCTGTCTCGCATGTCTACCTGTGCTCTGTGTTAAAACCTCCTTTTTTTAGGGCAGGAACAGACTGTGAACATCTTGAAGTAGTTCCTAACTCTGGGGTTTTAACTTGAGGTGGACTTTTTGTTGCTACTTTAGCGAATGAATCTTAACCCAGACTGGGATTCCTATGCCTTAACCACCCAACAAGCAAAGTATGTGAGGTTTTTGTTTGCTTCCTTGTAAAAAAAGCAAGGGATAGTCATAGGCGTATTTAGATAAGTGCTATTTCAGTACAGGTAGGCATATCTCTGCTAGCATGTGGCTAGGCAGTAGAGGAAGCATTCCCATGGGATTTGGGGGACATAGCTGGGACTTGCAGCTGTCTCCTATAACCCATGCTGCATAGGCTGTGCTGTTGGACTAAAGCTAGCATGATATGCTTGCAGTTCTGTGGCTGCAATTTAGACGCATTCTCTAAATGTGACTAAAGCAAAGAGCCTGCAGTTTTCTTCTTGGAGAATACTTGAAAGTGCTATTTACTGGGGATTGTCGTGGTTAAGTTTGGCTCCTGCAGTGTAGAGGCTGTTTGTCAGATGCAAATGATGGTGGTGGATGTTGCCTGAGAAGTGCAAAGCCATTTTGGGGTTTTTTAGGGAGGGTAAAGACAGAAGTATGTACAGCTCCATGGCTCACAGCTGATTGATCCCTGGATTGCTTGGGCATAGGAAGCCTTGAGCGCCAGCCCACCAGGTACATTGATGTTGTTATGCAGCAGCTGCAGGGCCAGTTTTGAAGTGCAAATTGAAATCCCATTTTTATGAAATCATTGCTATTAGTTAATTGATGTCTGTTACCAGCAAAGGCAGTTTAGAGGACTGGCTAATCTATCACAAATGGATTTGAAAGGACATTTTGTAGCTTCTGCATTGACTTGCTGGACATTCCCGTCAAGACTATAGTGATATAAAAGCAAGTTCCAATAGCTTTATTTTTTTATTTAGTGTTTGCTGATGAAGTTTAAGATACCGAAACCTTTCATAGCAGTTATGGGTAGGTTTGCTGTGCTCCCTCTGCTGGCATCTGTCCCTGCTAACCTGGTGAGTGGACATTGGTTTCTCAGGGCTGTGTTGACATAACCAATAACATTACAAAGGGACCTGTCCCTCACTGATTAAAATGAAGTGGAGAAGAGAAAATGGAGACTCATAAATCCAGCAAATCAATCCTTTATGTTTGTCAGGTGGGAGGGAACCCTGAAACTCCAAACCATCTGTAACCACTAATGGATGTAAAAGAGAGATTATTTTTTTTTATATATAAGGTGTGTGTTTTAATGTGTCAGAAGTTCTGTGCTTACAGTCAGTTTCTTAAATGCTTGGGATCTCGTTGCCTGGGGTCGAGGGGTGTGTGTTTTCTCTGCCTATGCCTTACCCATGAATTTTGATGCATAAAAAAGAAAAGATGCTTTTCTAATGCTGACTAACCTTTTATCTGTCTTGTTTCATAAAATGCTTTCTCTTATGATTCAAAAGACTTGCAGGTATCATCTTATCTGACTTTCTGCTTAGGGATAGTGGCAATGCAGATAGCCTGAGGTTTGTTTCTGTTCCTGTTGTGTTTTGGTATGAGTGTTGCTGTGCTGAACTGTGTTTTCTGACATCTGACTCTGTAGGATGAAGCTTTCTTAGTGTTTTGTGCTAGCCCTCTGTGTAACATGAAGGAATTGTGGAGCTATGTAGTCATCTTAAATCTATGCCAGTATATTGGTCATCTATGAATTCATCTGGAAGTGAATTACATTTATTTGAAAGTCAAAATGCTGTGGAGCAGGAAATTTATTGTTCTGTGCATGTGTTGTTGCCTTCCTTAAGGGACACTTCTCGGCAGGTTGAGTACTTTCTAAGCCCAGTCAAATAGATGATGAATTCAAATTTGACAGCTTACTGTGGGAATTGGGTCCTCTGCTTATATAAAGGCAGTTACAATTAAAACCATCAACACCCTCTGTTATGTTGTCCTGTCAACGCACCTCAATTATCAGTGTGAGGATAAGCTTTTCTTTTCCCTATCCCATATGTACCCCACCTTCTGGGGCCAGATTTGAATGTGATGGAATTAAGCATGTCACTGAATGTGGGGAAGACTTCTCTTATCTTTTATCCTCCCTTGATTAAATGCCTCCGCATCATATGTAATGCAGGAGTGCGTTGGGATGAAATTTGTACACGTCTTAGTGTTTCTATTATGGGCAGGAGGAAGTAATTATATTGCAGGTCTGCTCTATGTGGGCACTTAGTGGGAAGTGATGTGTTCTGGATTGTGTTGGTGTTGAGTGAAGTATATGCTGTGGAGTACTGCTGACATGCAGTTGATGCCTGGAAAAGGTTGGCATGGAAGCGTCAGAGCTTGTGATGAGAAGAGCTGCCAAACAAGTGGGGAGCCTCAGAGTTGAGAGCAGAGCCTAAATATATAGAGCAGTGGTGTGAGTCTCTTTCTAAGGGTCTATAAAGTCTAAGCAAAGCAGTCCTGAATTTGTTACTGGGAGCCTTTGTGTCTGCAGGGGAAGTTGTAAGGGTCTGCAAATAAAATAGGCTGGAAACCTTTGGTATAAGCAGAGTAGTAATGCCAAAATTGTGATGTGTAACCAGCACGTGGGCAGAAGACAGGGCAGTGTGATCTTGTCTTCCTCATTAGAGGTAATTTGCTGGCCAGAGATAACGTGATACAGGAACCCACTGACTCCCAGAAATGCATCATACATTTAATATATGTCAGGGAACAGGTAACATTGATTTCCTATAATTAATAAAGATAATCCTATAGCAGGTGGGAAGGAAAGAAACCAACCCATGCCTTGGTTAGGTAGGATTTTTCTTTTCTTTAGTGTGAGGTGTCCCTGCTTATGGCAGGGGGGTTGGAACTAGATGATCTTAAGGTCCTTTTCAAACCTAACTATTCTATGATTCTTTTCTTGGGTGTCTCTCCTGGGAAGACCTTGGTACTTGTAAATGAAAGTGCTACCTACCTTGTGTACCTTCATTTTAATGTGGGGATTGAGGAGGACCCAGCTATTGGAAATCCAGCCAGACATGGATGTGTTGGAAAATTGCCACTAATTACTGTGGCGTCTGACAGTTAGCTGCTGTTGAGCCTTTCCTTGCGAGTTTTCAACTCTGTATCAGGAAACAAAACCAAGGACCTGGAGGAAGGCAAGAGCTGTCCTTGTCATGATCTTTAAAAAAGTTCTGTGTGGTTGTGACTTCACTGATCACTAAAAGTAGAACATAGAGTAGGTTCTGACACAGTTCCTTTCTTGCAGAGCAGGTGGGATTTGATGAATCCAGAAGCTCTCTGGTGTTTTGTTGTTGGACTCTGTGATAGCCTGCAGACTTCTTACACCTTGTACCTATTAAGCAGGTTTGAGGCTACCTTTCTTCATGAGAAAGCTGTCAATTGGTACCATCTGCAAAGTGTTACTGTTGATGTTAATCTTAGAATTCTTAGCAAAAAAAAAAAATTTAATGAACATAATAAGAAAAACATTCAAACAAATCTTGCAGTTGGTTTATCACATTTGCCTCCAGGGTATTCTGACTTTGTTTTTACTTTGTGGCAGTGATGAATAGCACCAAGCCTTTTGCAAGTGTCCCAGGGGTGTAGTTAGTTAGGAGTAACGACTGAGATGGAGCTGGCAGGTATCAAGGCTTTTGTACAGAAGCTAACTTCCCCCCCTCAGGAATCAGACCTGCTGTCTCTCTGGAAACGGCTTTTATATTGCCAGGACAATGAGATTTTGATTAGAAAGACCAAGCAGCACGATTATTTCTTCCTTGTTGAAGGAGATGTCGGGAAAGATGTTTTTGCATGAGTTGGATGTCTGTCTTACTGAAGTTGCATTTCAGATGGTGTTTTTCAGGCAGGAAGGCTGAGAGCATCTTCTGGAGTAGTTTATACAAGTATGACCCAGGCTTTGCTGCGACTTGCATCTCTGTAGAATTCCACTGACTTGGAAGGAGTGACATGTAATCTCTAGGCAGATCGCAAGTCTGTTTTAATATGCATCTCTGATCTATAATACATGTGCAGGCACGGCGAGGCTTTTGGTTACCACTGAAAACAGCTATACGGGGGACAGAAAGTGGCAGCTGTTTGACAAATGTAATAGAGTAGGTATTATAAAAAGAACCAAAGTGAATTTCCTCTTAAAACGGATTAAAGCAAAAGCAGTATTGCAAATGTTCCTTGAGAGCTTTGTGCTGCTTTGCAGGGGTGTCTTGCTTGGACGCTTTGCTGTCCCTGTACCTATTCTTAGCCTGTTTACCGAAAGCTGTTTGCGTATTGAGGGAGCTCTGTGTTAACTCGTACTATGTATGGACTATTTATATGTTTATATGGAGCCTTTTGGGGAGAGAGGGGATTATACCCAAGCTCTTTTGTCACCTTCTCCTGCTTCTGCACTTTATAAATCTTTAGGAAAAAGAGGTTAGTGTTTCCATAATGAGTGTATCACATAGCTTCTAGAGGTGGGGAAGTACTGCCCAGTGCTGGTTGATACTGACCTTTGTGTTTGAGGTTTGTGACATGATTGAACTGATTTCATAGCATGTTGCTGGAAGGGATGGCCTTGGTCCCTTTCCCTCTCACAGCTCTGCAATTCCTGTCATTTGTATGATGCCTCAGTGAAGTAATTCAATTTGATAGTTGAACAGCAAACTGCATGTGGGTTTTGGGGGGAAGTGGGGATTCTCTTAGTCGGATGGGGAGGGGAGTTGCTAGGCAACCCTTGTCCCCTTTTCTTACTGTTAGTTTACTGTCTTAAGGTAGATGTAGATTAGATAACAGGGAGAAGTTCTTCCCTGTGAGGGTGGTGAGGCATTGGAACAGGTTGCTCAGAGAAGCTGTGGCTGTCCCATCCCTGGCAGTGTTCAAGGCCAGGTTGGACGGGGCTTGGAGCAACCTGGTCTAGTGGAAGGTGTCCCTGCCCATGGCAGGGGTTGGAACTAGATGAGCTTTAAGGTCTCTTCCAACCCAAACCATTCTGTGATTGATGTTCCTGCATAGGATATTCCTTTCTTGAGTCCAACACGGCTCTCCAAGATGTGAGACAGGAACACTGACAATGCCCAAGGAGGAGACTTGATTATTTGGCAGGGAATATCTCAACGCTGAGATTTTTACCCAGCTCTGATACTCTGAATTTTGCTGTCCCAAGGCTACAAGGGGTAAATACATGGTAGGAGGTAGCCTGTTTATATTTCTAGCTGCTGTAATGGATGGTTTGGATGGGTACGTGCTACTTGGGGAAGGAATTGCCTACCTTCACCTCATCCCCTGGCAGCAACTGGAGTGCCTGAGCTTTGTGAGGCTTGGGCAGATGTGAAACAGGTCATGGGACAGTGACACAGGTGCTGTGCTGTGTCAGAGGTCTGCCTCAGTGCTCTTCTATCTTTACGGCAAATCTGGAATCTGCTCAGGGTGATTTAATGAAGAGGGAGGACTTGTCATAAACGAACATGCTGAAGGGACAAGAATAATTGTGTATGACTATGAAGGTCACTGAAGTAGGATGCTCATTTTTCAGCCCCTGCATGCTGCTGGGTGAAGCTGAGGATTGTGCTGACACATGCAGTAATGCTAACGGGGGCTGGAGTTGTGCTGAAAGAAGAAAGTGCCCCATTTTGAAGGCTGCTTGGTAGGGAGACAACAGGAAAGACGTGGTATTGGTACAAATCTTATCAGACTTCGGCACTTCTTTTTATTGCCTGCCTCTTTACTCTGAGGCCTTCTTGCTATGACTTTTGTTAGGAGAAGTGGAATTATCTCCTTTATTTCCCATACATGGGAAGGAATGTCTTCATTCTGGACCAAGCTTAACAGCTGATGGGAACTGTGTTGCGCAAAATCAGAGGGAGAGGAAGAGGAAACACACAGTTGTGTAGCCTGCTTGCTTTGAAATGCAGTTTTAATGGTTCCTTGGTATTCAGGTAATTATTTAACTGGCTATGCAATCCTTGGAATTACTACTCTTTCCAAGTAATAACCAGAACAGTAAAGAGATTTTTGTTAAATTGAAACAGAAAGAATTGGCTCATGTTGTTTTCAGTATTGCATTTTAGTAATTGTTTGCAGTGACCTTTTGGAATCTCTGAGAGAAAAATTTGTTTGCTTGACTTTCTCCCAGATCAGCTCCTGGCTATCTTGATACAGAGCAGAATTGAGTTGCTTTGGGTTTGTTTTAATTACATTTTGACAGCAAAGCCTATTCTGTGTGCGATACACTTCTGGCTTTTTTAAAGGTTAAGCTGTCTTTAACAGGACTTCCACAAATGTAGTTTTCTGAAACTTCAGGGTGGGGAGGTTAGGATTTCTGTTTGGGTTTTTGTTTTCTGGTTTGTTTTTTTTTTTTTTGAGCCAGAATTGCTTGTCCTTGGGGTTACTTCAAAATAGTGCAGTATTCATATTTTTTACTCTAAGGAGAAATTCTCACTGTGCTTTTGAATGTTCAGAGGCATAGTGATGAAAAGGCTGTGGCTTGTTGTTGGTTTTTGTTTGGAGTTTGAGTTTGGTTTTGTTTTGGATATTTTGTTTTTGTTTTAGCCTCAGAGGTTGTAATGTGATTAGTTCTTAGAACCTTACCAGATTAAGGACAAAAAAATAAGGTGTCTTTTAATTTCACAAAGTTTTAGCAAAAGTTGTGTGAAATCTCATTCCAATCCTAACTATTCTATGATTCTATGTCACTGGATTGTGGTCACAGCCCACTGTGGGTTCGGTA
>NW_009928921.1:8580-30605 GCF_000696875.1 Nestor notabilis
AGGGAAATGGCAAACATCTGAGAAGGCTTCATTCCACACAAACTGTGTGTCTGTGTGAAACCTGCTCTTCTCAGGGGTGAGGCCAATGGTTCTTCCTTTTACCCTTTTGAAATTCTCTTCTTGCTTTCTTCCTCTTTCCTGTCTAAAATCTTGAGATCAGAGGGTCAGAGAAACAGATTGTGTGAAATCTCTCAGATCAACTCGGTGTTCAAGTGTAAGTTTCCATGTGAGAGCCCATTGCACTGTGTGCTTTCCAGACCTGTGCTTGGAGAGGCTGTGGGAGCCTGGTCCTTGAAATGCGCCATAGAAAGCTCTGTTAAACAAGTGTCCAAGAGGAGTTGCTGCAATATTAGGGTTCTGCCAAGCTTTTAGAAACAAAATTGCACTGAGGAGTTCAGTGTGTCTGAAAGGAAAGGAAGTTTCCAAAATGAGTATCCAAGCTGGATCAAGAGAACAGACACCAAAAGTATCTCTGGTAGCTCAGTCTGCAGCTGATCCTCCCCCGCTTCTGTCTGGTCCTCTAAGGCAGCATGGTATTGAGAAGGACTGAGACGCTGGAGTTACTTGCACAGAATAACAAATATTCATGACAGAAATGAGTGGAAGAATGGAATAGGACCCAACCGCATGTCTTAAATCCACACTGCAGTGAAGGTGGGTGAGCAGAAGCATGTGTGATTTTGGCCCCTAATCGGGCTGGGTTTTGCACATCGTAACTTGACAAAGGCAGGCTTTTCATCCCTGAATCTGAATAGACAAAGCTGAGGGGCACTCTGTATTTCCTGCTACATTCCAGATAAGATCATCTACTGTTTGGACTTGCAAAGCAGTTTAGGTGTGTGCTTCCCTGCTTGCAGGGCTCCTGCAGAAAGTTTGATCCACCGCTTCATTTTGTTGAGTCTGTGGGGAATGAGCGATGTCCCTCAAGCTGTGAACACAAGAATGGTTTTTAACTTGAAAAAAAACCTGAAAAAAATCCCCTGCAAACAGATGATGTAATGCCCAAGCTCCGTGTTTAAACAGTAGCTAATTTGCCAGGGGATAAACCAAAGTTAAACCTGTCAGGCTTTCTAATTCCCAGATTCAGCAGAGCTTTGTTCTTTGTGCTTTCAAATGCAGGGTACATATATGTTCACTGCTGGGGGTGCAGCATTTTCCTTCATCTTCTGCAGCTACAGAGTTTGTCCAGGGGTAAGAAAAAAATGTTGCTATAAACTTTTATGTATCTTCGGTTTTAAGCTGCTTCATGACTGAGTTAAAACCAAACCCATCCCTTCAGTGAGCTGCAGCACTGCAAAGCAGGGTTTCTTCTGAATTTGTTTCTGGTATATTTGCAGGCACCTTTCTTCTGCCAGCAGGATTCTCCTTGCAAGGTCCCAGGGACACTGCTGGATGGAAGGCTCCATGCTCTGCAGCTGGTGTGGGCTGTTTACTTGATGTCTGGACACTCCTCTTGCAGTTATGTACAAAACAAGGAACACTTCCTTTTCATGCATGTAGCTTTGTATTTTTATGAGCAGCTTTCTCTGCCAGTAGTAGCTTTGACCTGTGTAGTGTGTCATATCTACTGACAGGAGGGGACTAACTGTGGGTTTTTGTGTAAGAGGGAGGTTGTATCAATACTTCCCCCCACCCTTCAATGTTCTGTTTATTGGGATTTTTTCACTGACATACTCATTTAATCTTCCATTTTGACAGCATTTCCCAGGTCTTGTGTAAACAAAGAACTTTGCCAACTAGCAGGATGAACCAGCACAAGCAACAGGGTTAGAGAGATCAGAAGCTTTAGTATCTGCCTGTGATGATGGAGAGAAGAAGATGCTATCATGAAAAATTGAAGTGGCAGTTAAAAGGAATTTGTGGAGTCATAGAATGATTTGGGTTGAAAGAGACCTTAAAGCTTACCTAATTCCAACCTCTGCTGTAGGCAGGGACACCTTTCACTAGAGCAGGTTGCTCCAAGTCCCGTCCAGCCTGGCCTTGAACACTGCCAGGGATGGGGCAGCCACAGCTTCTCTGGGCACCCTGTGCCAGGGCTTCACCACCCTCACAGGGAAGAACTTCTTCTTAAAATCTAATCTAACTGTCCCCTCTGTCAGTTTAAAGCCATTCCCCCTTGTCCTGTCCCTACAGGCCCTCGTCAAAAGCCTCTCTTCAGATTTCTTGTCAGCCCCTTTAGGCACTGGAAGCTGCTCTAAGGTCTCTGTGGAGCCTCCTCTTCTCTAGGCTGAACAAGCCCAGCTCTCTCAGCCTGTCTGCGTAGCAGAGGTGCTTTGGGCCTTGGAGCAACTTTGTGGCTTCCTCTGGACTCACTCCAACAGCTTCACATCCTTCTTATGTTAAAGCCCCAGTGTGGGATGCAGGACTGCAGGGAGGTCTTACCAGCGTGGAGTAGAGGGTGAGAATCCCCTGTCTCAACCTGCTGGTTATGCTGCTGGTGATGCAGCCCAGACATGGCTGCTTCTATCTTGTCTAGCTTTTTATATTGAAAAGCAAAAATTCAGTTTTCTAACTTGGAGCAGCTTCATATTAAAAGTTGACGCAATCTGGGGTGAACCCATTTCTTTGCGATGTCATTAACCAACTTGGCATGCTGGGTGGTTTCAGCAGTTTTTCTTCTAAACAGTGCTGGCAGAAAACTCAGAGTGAGTTGTGCTGATGCCGCGCTTGACCTGGAGACATTACTTGGGAAAACAGTCACTCTGGGGAGAGATCACCTCTGTGAAGAGACGTTGCTGACTCACAGCATCGATATCTGCTGGGATGTGCTCGTTTTAAATAACTGCATTTCAGAAGCTGTGAAAAATCACAGAAAGGGGTGGGAGGCTGAGAGACTGTCCTGCAGTTGATGGTTTCTTTTTTTTCATGGTTTCTGTTGAAAACTAAGAGTAACAGTAGTGGGCTGGTAGGAATTCATGGTGAAGCTGAGCTTCATCTGTTCTGTCTATAATTATTTTATTTCTCACACTCTGCTTTCCAACTGCAACTTCCTCCTCTTTGTCATTATTTTCATGTAAATCCCTTTCCTCAGAATTTCCCTGTTCTCTGCCAGCTGTGGAGCAGCCGTGAAGATACCAGAAAACATTAACTGCTCTTAAGAACTGCTGCAGTGATGCATGGTTTTGCGGTGGAGACTGTATTTAGCTTCTTGTTATGGGCTGAGTTGCCCTATAGCAGCTCATATAGTGATGGGGATGTGCTGAGAAACTGTGGAGTGGTGCAGACAACGGGCCTTTTGTGTGATTGCCTTAGCAACCCTGCCTCTCTGAAAGATGAGATGTTCTCACTCGCACATAGTGCTGTTGCAGGAAGGATGGTTGTTTCTTGTGAAGCAGGCCTGGTTTGGAGGACTCATCACGAGACAGTGCTCCTTTTATTCCTCCAACCCCCTTTTTCTTGACAACAGGAGGTCTTCAGCTGAAAGAAGTTTGTGGTTATCTAGTGTTTGTCCCCCAAATCCCAAGCATTGTGTCCTACTCTCTCATCCTTCGCTACAATCGGCTCCTGTGGGCACAATGTGCTGAATTTACATAAATTGTAGTCCTTGCTAAACATCTGTCAAGTATTGACTTAGTCTGTAGTGTGTTAGCTGACTAAGCTGAAATTAATGGTGTAATTCCAGCTTGTTTGGCATGTGTGTATAGGCATTTTCATTGCAGATGGTAGAGGAAATTAAGATCTTACCTTGACTCCATCTCAAGGGGAGGAAAGAGAAGCCTCAGGCTTATAATGGCAGTAAGGAAAGACTTGGCAGAGATTCGGGGGGAAGTGTTTGTAAAGATGTTATTGGAGGGTGATAAAACTCTTCCTAATGAGTGAGGTCATAAGACAAAATTGAGGAGTTGTTGTTAATTGTGTGCTGTTACAGATGTCTTGAAGTGATCTCCTGCGTTCTGGTCCATTGCCAAACCCCTGGGATAATTTTATTTAATCTGTTGAAAATGAGATCCAAAAAAATGAGACAATCTGCCTGGCTGAGGTTTCTGCATAGATCAGCAGACACTGGTATCTGCTGGCTTCATGTGTTCTGTTCTGGCCTTTAGCCACTGCAGAGATAAGGGTATCCAGAAAACGACCACAGCATCTCCATTCCTTGGGTTGAGGAGATACCCACACATGGAGTTGCCTGTTTTAGTTTTGTTGTTTTGTTTGGTTTTGGTTTTTTTTGAGATGCTACTGCAAAATTGGGGGTTGGAACTAGATGATCTTAAGGTCCTTTCCAACCCTAACTATTCTGTGATTCTAAAATGACAAAGCACTGATACCTCCAAGCAGGTAAAGAAATGGAGATGCAAAGAGGTGTCTGAAGACATACGAGTCATCTGAATGAGCTGATGGTGGAACTGGGGCTAAAACACACAACCTCCCTTGTGTTTCAGAGCTGCTGTGCAGCCTGTCTTTCCAGCTCCTGGGATGCTTGTGACTTTTTGAGTTTATCTTTGAGAGGTTTGTTGCTGGTGTAAATGAATCTTGGGATTCAAACAGTAAAGATACAGCTTCAGGACCAGTCCAGCTTGAGTGACTGCAGAGATCTTGCTGCTGGTATTGAGTGTGTGGAAGCTGATGTAGAAGGTGAGGTCATAAGTTGTTAGTGTTTTTTAAATACACCTTTTTAATTCTTCACCCTCCCAGCTTTTTGCTGCAGTTCTGGTGCAGGCAGTAAAATCTCCATCATAGCTTTGAGCTCCGTGGGAGCTTTATGCCTACAACTGATGAGTTCCCAGCTGATCTTTGGTAGCCCAGACAGCAAATGTAATACAGCAAATTCATTATATGCTAAGATATTTATCATATTACTGTAAAGTTCACTGATGCAATGAAGGCTTAATACAATACAGTCCTGAATCTTTCCAAAGATGGTATCTGTCACCACTTTCTTGAGAGCAGTGTCTCTTAAACACCTGGAATAACTTATCCTTGGCAGATACTTCTTGAGGTACGTGTTTGGATCTTCTGTAGGTCAAAAAATAGCTTTTATGCAGGATCTGAAAGTTAATAACTGCATTTGATTTTGTTGTGTGGACTCTCACAGGCAGGCATGAAGGGTAGAGCAGGAAAAAAGTGTCTTAATTTAACCTTGTACTTTTTTGCTTGATTTAAGTAACTTGCAGAGTTGTATAACAAAATTTCCATGATCTTATTTCTATTAAGATTATAGTAATCTAGAATTGTTCTTAATGCTGAAGGGCATTTTTGCTCCTACATTTGTAGGAGTGAATTACCTGTTGCATAACATGATTTGTAAAGGTAGCACTGAAAAGGCTTTTCAGCAATGAGGTGGGCTGTGATCTGCCTTCTCATGAACCAAAAATGAGGTATCATTTGGCAAATGGATTCGGGACTGCAAGGAACCTCTCAAACCATTTTCGCAGGGGCATGAGTGGTGGTGCATGACTATTCCCTGTGGCAGGGCCCTGAATGGTGTAGGGTACATGAAGAACTTACTGGTAGTTTTAGCACCTGGCCAGAATTATGATACCCAATCCCTTATCCTGGTATGGCTTTAAGCAACACTTAGATGTGTTGCTTAACTCTTGGATGCTGAGGAGCATTTTTTGAGTTTGGCCTTGCAAATACAGCTTGTTAATTGAAGCTATGCTCGCTTATCAGGGCTGCCTTTTAAAATTCTGCTGTCTGCCTTCCTCATGCTATTCTAGTGACCTCAGATGAAGCACTGACTGCAGTCTGCCTCTGATCCTCAGTTGGTTAGATGGAGACTATGGGTCATTTGCCAAGCAGCAGCTGCTGGCATGCATGTTTGTCACCTGTGGCCACTCCTTGCTCTGATGGGCTCTTCCCTCATCCCAGAGTGTTTTGTTACTTGGAAGCAAGCACTGAAGGGGTCATGTTTATTGTTGGGTGTTATGAGTAAGCTCTTTGCCTCAGCGTGCATTTCAGGCAGCTGCGTGAGGTTCAACAGCTTTGTCTGTCATGATCAGATGGATCTTTAGATAATCTGGCAAATCTATTGATTATTAGGGTGGAATATAAAAAGCTTTGATTTACAGGTATTGCTGCATAAAAAGTGCTTCTGGGAAATCTCTATATGGCGATATATGGCTGTGTTTGGCATCCTCAGTTTCTGAATACATCCATTTTCTGAACATATCCTGAATTTCTACATACTTTTGTGGACAGAGTATGCAGTGGTTTGCACATATAACATGGACAGCATTCTACAGACAAGCCAACTATTAATCATTTTTCAGTAGCATTTTAAGCCAAGTTGAAGGATTATATTGGGTCAAGAGACCTTGAAGTTTACAATAAAAACAACAAAGGATGATAAGCCTATTGCCTTATGACTGATTTCACAGGCAGGGTTGAAAAAGGGAAGGAGATGAAGCATCTTTTGAATAAAACTTCTAAACACCTTTTTCTTCTCTCCCTTAGGAAGTTGTAGAAAACTTGAAACCATTTCCCAGTATCTGAACACCTATGAGCAGGAGAAGGAGATGCAGCAGGCATGTATGTGTTGCATCTGCAGCTTGTGGTGGCTGTTGGTGAGAGGGCACCAGCAGCAGGAGTGTTGTAGCTATTTGTGAAGGGTGTTGAAGTATTTTCTGCTTTGGGCACATAAACTGTTTTGGTTATAGACTGACCGACAAATAATACAGAAGATTAGGAGATGTTTTCATAATCCCTTGAGGTTGTGGTAAGCTGGAAAAAAGAGGTTCTGTGGTCTCCTGGCGCTGTGGTAGACCAGTTTGGGAAGTGATCAGCTTGAATCTAAGCTTGCTTCATATTTGCGAGGTTAGTTACAACCTCAGGTTGCTGTGCAGCCACGTCACGCTTTTGCTGGGACAAGGAAGAGAGATGGTGGGAAGGTAGAAATTACCTGTTTTCAGTTTGAAGAACTAAGGAATTTACAGTGTTTGCCTCTTTGTTGTTTAAGATGAGGGCCACATTTGAGTTGGAAACATTTAGGCTGGGACTCTTCTGTACAGATATAGCTGTCTACAAAGTTTCCTTGGTTTTTGTTTTGGTTTTTTTTTTTTTTGAGATCTGTTTTATAGTCCACACAGAAAAACACCCCTTTCTGTAGCACAGTTCATCTTGTCCTAAGCAGACATCTTGAACCAATCAAATTTTACGTGCCCCAGAAGTGCCTGCTGCTTTTGCTAGGTGTAGGAATAGCTAGACCAGGTAGTTTAGGTGTAATGGTAATTGGTTGTGGCCAACCGTGATGCTGTATTGAGTGAGAAGTGGCTTACACAAGGCCAGACTTTGGGTATTTGGTATTTTTGGAGGCTGTACAAGCTCCTCATAGTCACAACTTCCTCCTTCTCAGAGGAAGGAAGAGCTGATGTGGTCACTGGATCTGATTATACTATGTGGTAGCAGGCCTGAGGTCTGAAGCATGTTTCTGGCCATTTTAGTGAGAATCATTGTGTGATGGTTCAAACATCAATGAAGAAAATTGAAGAGCTTTGTTTCACTCTCCTGACCCTGGAAAGGTTGGGTATATTGTCACTGTGATCCATCCGCAAGGGGAAGGTCCAGGTAGTGGGTTGATGTCCTGATGGCAAGCTTGGTGGGGTCTTACTGCACTAGCAAAGGAAGGAACAAGACAGTACAAATATCTTTTTCACAGTGATTTTTGTATCTCTGATCAGATGTGCATTGGTGGAGGAAATCACACTGAAAACTACCATAGAGCTTTTTGTTTTAACTCTCTAACTTGAGCCTGGGTCATACAAAGCAAACCCTCTGAGCCAGTGGAGGGGGTTTTGTGGAGGAATAAAGCTTATTGTCAGCTGCGGTGTTCAGATCCTTGGGAAATTGTGACCATTGTCTGGGCTATTATTGCTTAATAAAAGCTTTGCATTTCCTCATTCACAGTCTTAGAAATCTAGTTCTGTGCTTTTAGAAATAACTCAGCATGAGCCACAGTCAGGAGCATTCACGAAGGAAATTCTTCAGTCCTTTAAAACAAAGTGAAGGGAGGGGGAAAAAGCCCTCCTTAAAGTGCTTTTACTTCTCTGTGGTGAAAAGTGAGTGTGCCCGAGCCATGCTTCCTCTATCTGGAGGAAGCACAGTGGGGTAAGAGCTTGGCTCTGCTCCTGCTCAAGACTTGTTTGCCTGCAGCCTTTAAGGATTTTTGGGTCCAACACTATCCCAGCTGGGGAACCTGTGCTGGATGTGCTGAATGTGCTGAGTGCTTCCCTTTGGGATGGTGGGGATGCTGTGCCTCTTGCGGAGGAGTATCTCTGGGCAGGTGGGTGGGCCAGCATTCACTCGATGGGGCTTTGTGCTTGATGCAACCCAGAAAGGCTAACTTTAGGCAAACTGAAATGTGGACACAGACTAAAGGATGTGCAGTATTGAGGACACCTGCTGCTGCAGGCCATGCACTGGGTGCTGCCTGCATGCAGACACTGCTTCAGGCTATGATGGTGGTCACTAGCTTGAGGCAGAAATGGAGCCAGTGCTTGAAATGGGTCAGCAAATATCCCACTCACTGCTGTTGGGATGCAGAGCAGCGGAGGTTTGGGTTGATTTTGAACCAGCTAGTGCTGGGGTAGTGAACGGAGCAGAGGAGGGCATGCTGTGGGCTCTGCAGTGTGCATCAGCCCTGCAGTTGGCTCAGCTGTAGTTTTTGCTCTTCTTGACTTCGGTGAAGTTGAGGCCTTGACCTATTTTTCAAATCTACTTTTGGAGGCTTGTTTCTTTCTGTGTGTGAGAGCTTGAGTGTATTTAACTTCTTGTGTGGAAATAATTATATTGCTTGTTTTTTATGTTCTGGCTTTGACTATGAGGAGGAATGTATTCAGGATTTTTGATGGTGTGGTGGTGTTCTTTTGGTTTTGTTGGTTTTTTTTTTTGTTCTTTTTCCCTTCTACAGCAAGCAGCGCAGTTTCTGCTGTTAAAATACCCTGGACAGCAGTTGCTGCCCACGTACAGCACCAAAATGTGTGTTTAGTGGTTACCAGACATGCTTGCTCTGGGTGTGCCTCCTTGTTTTGTTCAGTAAAAGTGTCCATGTATATGACTGGCTGTAATTTATCATTGCCATTAGGCTTGGGAGATAAAATTAATGTTAGTAACTTGTGCTTTGGGCACACCAGAATTGTATACGTTGACTAATGATTTTGAATTAAGTTTTTCTTGGAGCTGGATGGTTTTTCGCAGAATAGAGGCCACAGCATGAAAAGGGAACTTCCTGGGATGACACTGGGCTGCAGCAGTGCCCTAGGAGACACTTGACAGTGAAGAGGCTGATGGCTGGGATATTAGCGCAGTTTATCACTGAGATAGGAAACGAATTTAGGCAGAATATGCCTCTTTTGTGCCTCAGTTTCCCCACTGGAAAGCAAATACATCATGACTTGCTTTTTCACTTCCTTGGACAGCTTGCAAACTCTTCCATCTCTGTTATGATGTCAGAAAACAAATACGAGCTTTGGAGAAATATCTTAACTGCAAGGTGTGGTGAGATGTTCACACAGGAGTTGTGAAAAGCGAAGTGTTGGTGTGTTTCCAAGCCACGTTCAAGCAAGCACTGAGATGCCATAGACAAGGGTGTGCTGTGAAGTTCAGTGTTTGTTTGACCTTCTATCTGCAGGCAGTGCTGAGACTAGATTCTTTTCCTTAGAAAAGAGGCTAGAAAGGGTTTATGAGTGTGTGTGTGCATGTTCCTTAGAAGCAAGCAGGAGTTACTCTTCCTCCCTCTTACTATTTCTGTAGTATGTGTGACACATGCATGCGTATGAGATGCAAAGGGATGGGACGAGACACAGCCTGGCAGTAGCTAATTTCTGTCAAACCTTTGTGTGGATTGGTGTTACTTGACATTTTCTAGGTCATGTGCACCATTAAAATGATTTCCATGCCTGTGCTTGGAGAATCTGCTGTGCCTATTTTAGTTTATATCTGTGTAACTGATCCAGGACCATATGTTGAGAATATAACTGCTTTTTCTCCCCCCCCCCTTTTTTTTTTTTTCCTTGTTGTTTAAACCATTGGTGTCTAAATATATCTAATAGAAACTGCAGCCTGGAACTCTTTAATGACCTGCTTCTCTTCTTTTTAAGACAAAACCACCTCACACACTGACTTCTTTCTGTATGGACTTCTGCTTTGTAGTTCTACATATTCATCATAGCCTGAAGCCTCTCACAAAAGGCAGTGAGAAAAGACTGCTGAACAGACTGCTTTGGTGTGCATAAACCTGAACTCTTGTGAAGGGAAAACCCTGAGCTTTAGCAGGGGAAGCCACAGGCTCTCTGTGTATGTGATGATAGTGTTTTGGGGAAAAACTAAGTGATGAGTATGTTTAGCATCGTCTTGAATTGTACAGCTAAGAACAGGAGCTATTAGGAAGCTGTTTGCAAGGGAAAATATTTCCAGTTATGTTCTTTCCCTTTGCAAAATTGCAAAACTCAAGTGATTGGAAGTTTCTGCCACTGAAACAAAAATCTTTGTATCACTGGCACCTCATTCCTCAGTCGGTGTTTGAGGTTGTGTGAGTGGCAGCTGGGGGTGTGTGTGTGTGGCTTGGCTGGGCACTGAGCTACAGACTTGCTGTTTCTGATTTTGAACCTTTGGCTCTGGGAGTGAATAGCTTTGCTACAGGAACAGCTCTGGTTTGCAAGCACACTGCTGCACGTGCTGCAGCAGCAAATGTACTGTGGTTGTGTTTGACAGCTGAAGTTGGGCTACAACTGCTTAATTGGATTACACTTGCACGTGGTGGCTGGGTGTGAAATCCCGGGTGGCTGAGTGGCACTGTCACCGACACGCCACTGTGTGGTTGCACGACGTGTTTTCTTGAGCAGCAGAGCTGTTCAGGCATGGCAACTTAAGATGCTTGTTTGTGTCCCAGTGCTGCTGCTCACTACTTCTGCTTTGCAGGCTTGGGCTGTGAACGGCATTGCTGAAACGTCTGAATTGAGGAAGAGAAAAGTGTGCTTGTTTTGGAAGGGCTTCTTCCTTTTTTCATTGCTCACTGATTGATCCTGCATGAGGTTGGTATGGTGACAAGCTCTGTGATGGGGCTCAGTTTCCATTTGCTGGGGAAGACCCATTCCTGGCAGTGTTCAAGGCCAGGTTGGACGCAGCTTTGAGCAACCTGCTCTAGTGGAAGGTGTCCCTGCCCATGTCAGGGGATTGGAACTACATGAGCTTTAAGGTCTCTTCCAACCCAAACCATTCTATGATTCTGTAAGACCCACCATGTGGCTGCACACAAAGATGTGCCTCACCAGGCTTAGAGAAGAGAAAGGAGCCTCAGCAGTTCCAACTTGTGATCAGTGAGTAATTATTTAATCATGAAGTTTGTCAGAACAGCTGAAGTTGTTGATGAGTTTTCTGAACTGCTGGCCCATGTGAAAAGTTCCTGAGAGAAGATAGTCAGGGTTGTGTTTTTTGTTTTTTAATTTAATGACCTCTTTTGATGCACAGTCAAACTCTACTAATCAGTTTTAGCAAGGCCTTACATAATAGGTAGTGCCTTATTTACAGCTTCACATTCACTCACAGACATTGAGGCACAGTGATAAATTATTTAATTATGGATATCCAAAGCAGCGAGCCAGGTGCCTGCTAGACTTCATTGTATCTGGCTTCCCAGCTTTGCATGTTCTCTCTCTGGCTAACTCACAAAATCCAGCCATTTTCAGAAGTGGTCTTGTTATTAATGTTAATTAGGGAGGTTCTGCTCTATGGATATTCCACTTTGAAAACACACAGAGTGCTGAGCTCCTCACCTGTGTGACGAGCATGTATATATAGCTATAGAGTTAATTAACTGCATCCCTCTGAGACTGTGCGTCCCTCTTGGGAATGGCAGTTTTGATGTTTAGCTGCTTGTAGTAGTACAGACCAAATTCCCTCTGAGGCTTGCTTGTGGACTTGTGCTGTAGTTGGGTTGTCAGACTTTTGGCCTTTGTTTTAATCATTAATTTCTCCTTGGCACGTTCTACTTACTAAAGAGTGCAGTTTCTAATGTTAGTATGTTCAGTTTTGCCATTAGTACTTTGTTTTAATCTGCCAACAAAGTACCTGATTTGATATATGTTTGAGGTAGGGGTCAGGATTTAAGTGTTCTTCAAAAAAAGCTTTTATGCTATAAGAATGGTGTTCCTTGTGTTGACAACAGTGTTATCACTCTGTATCCTACCCTGTGATAACATTTTCTTCCTCCAACTTACAAACAAAACATTTCCAAGGAGAAATTTCCCCCCAAAAATGTGGAAGTGCTGTTTGTTCTGCCAAATCCAATAGGGATTTTTAGTGCTCTCGTTTAATATCCTTGCAGATTGGATGTTCCTGTTGTGGGTTAAACATCTCCAAGAGATGTCTTCTCTCCATAGCTTGGTAGAATAACTTTCCCCTGCTTGTTTTAACATCGAGGGCAACAGAATGGAAGATGACGATACTCTTTTGCTGTGTAGGTGAATAATATGACTATAAATGAGAACTGAGTTATACTTTAATTTTTATATATGTTCAGGATGAAAAAGCAACGCGAGATCAGCAGGTCTTTCTAGAAGAGGAGGGTTGCTCTCAAATAGGTGTGCTTTGTCCCTGGTTTTCTGTTTTCAGTATCACCAGAGAACTCTTGCTTTTGCCGTTTGATTATAATTTGCATTTAGATTGGCTGCCTGAAGGGGAGTCATTGCAAGGGGAGACGGGGCTGTATGGCTCGAGCCTCTTGCAGATCTCACTGAAAGTAACGGCATTTACATAAAAACCATTAGCTCTGTTATTGATAAACATGAAAGGCATCCATTTCATTTAATTTTCTGATGAGGAATCTGTAATATAAGCATACAATAACACTTCAGAAGTAACAGTCCTGCCCCCCATCCCTCCTTACTGACCTCTTGTTGTTTTAAGGGCAAGTTTTGCTGGGAATTTTGTTGGTAGGGAGATGTGAAGTTATTGCTATTCCAATTTAGTGAAGTAGCCAATTGTCTTGCTGCATCGAAGGGAATTATTTAATGCTCATCTTAAGACGTGTCTCTATTAATTGAACAGGGATTTAATGTCTCCCTGAAGCATAATTGGTCTGTGTGATGTATACTAAGATGTATGCCTAGCAACACATTGTCCTATTGTCTGTGTCCCAGTGCAGTTCTATGCGTAATCTTTTGCTTAATCAAAATGGGTTTAAGCAGAAGTTCAGTGTCTCATTATTGAGGGGATAAAGGGTGTTGAAACAACAAAATCTGTTAAAAGAGCTGCTTTGGTGCATGCTAGATCACAGCCCATCTAACCCTTCAGGACTGTGTCTGATAAAGTAGTTCTTGCAGCCAGTGAGGAAAAACTTGTTTCCCCGTGTGATTCTCTTGGCCGTGTGTGTAATGGTGCGCTAGTGACTAGCACGTAGCACGAAGAGCTGTGGTTCACTGTCCCTTTAATAGCTGGCTTTGTATAGCTCTTGCTGCTGCAGTCTTATTATATCTTGCTTTACTGTTGGATTGGGTCAGGTCTGACCTTCTTGAGAGCCTGCAGAGGCAGCCAGTGCCATAGTTGTTTCCAAATGTTACAGCATTTGCTTGAGAGATTTTGCTGTGAGCTTTGCACACACACTCTTTCAGTTCTCGACCTCAGTGTTGAGGGTGTTGGGGTGTGCCTGTTTTGCATTACTTAGTTGGTCTACTTCTTGATTTAAAACAAACAAACAAAAGACCTAAAGCAAACAAAAAACAAACCCAACCCTTGCATCACTTTGTATTTACAATTCTTTTTCCTCTCTAATAGGCTCCAGCCAGATGAGTAGAGAATTGGGTACAAAAAAGGGGCAGATTCCAGTTTTCCAGCAGATCATCTTGTACCGTGAGTACCTTAATATTTCAAGAACAAGATTTTCTATAGTGCCTCATGTTGACTTAAAGTTGACCTCACTGGGGTGCAGCATTAATTCTGCATGCTTGGTCAGTGTTGTCCTAGAAATACAAGCTTCCTTGGCTCAGTTCTTGTTTTGGGAGAAGTGCTCCAGCTCCTTTTGTCTGAAATGGTAAATTTTATTAATATCCCATTTCCAGTAGTGTGCATGTTTCAGCAGAGCAGAGAACTGCTGCAGTTATGTCTTGTAACCTGCTCAAGGCTGTTGGGAATCAGCACTGTGTCATGTGTGACTTCCTGTGCTGCAGAGCAGAGGAGGCTCTAGGGTCATGAGAGGAAAGGTTTATGTCCTCCATTCCAGCCTTGTTGGAGGTGTTGAACTCTGAGGAGGATGAATGAGGGAACTGCCATGGCACTTGTTGGGGTTAGTCATAAAACTGTGCTGTGAAATCAGGCAAATGAGGCTTGGCTTGACTTGTGGGCTGGAAAGGGTAAGAAAAAAGAACTGGGAAGTGTTTCCTAATTCATGGTAAGGATGGCAGGTTTTCTTTGAAAATGGAGGAGAAAATCCTTATTTCATGGGGAATTTTTACACATTAAGATATCTTGCATGCATGTTAATGGGCTGTAATAACGAGCTCATGGTTTATGAGGTTTCTACAAATATGTTTGAACTTGCTCCTGTGAGGGACTTTAGCAAGTACTGGCTAATGGGAACATCTTGACCCATGCGGTGCAGTGGCATAGCCCAACTGCAATAGTTAACTGCCTTCTGTAGGCATCTGCAGGCAGGGAGGGTGCTTCGCTGCTGGCTGTAAAATGCAGGTGAGTGTGGGAGCTGCACTGACCGAGTGAGACCACTGCACAGTTCATGTAACAGTTTCAGCAGGTGACTTCCCTAAGGGTAACATGGAACAATGAATTTTAAAACTCTGAGTGTGGTAACAGAAGAAAAGGATGAAATAATATGCTTTGACACTGGATTGTGTCATCAGGTTGGTTTAAATACATCGTGGGAGCAGGGCAGAGAACTCCTTTGCTTCTGTGAAAGAAGTGGGGGAAAAGAGGTGTACTTACTTGTGGCTTCTTAAATTCTCCTGTATCTGACCAGTATAGTGTGACATGCAGGATGTTCTTGGTTCAGGTGTTTTATTCCTACTCATGACAGCATCAGCTTACCTGGTGATGATTCTGGATTCAGGGCAGTCTTTCTACCCTCCTTTTGCAGCGTGCATAGTGGGGACTCTCTTCTCAGCTGGTCCGTAGCACAAATGCAATGGTGAATAATAAAACTGCAGGTAGCAGGGAGGTCATGTGAAGAACAAATGATGCTGTTATTGACCAACGGTGCCATCATGCCATGGTCTTAATCGACAGATCTAATCCCAATGTGTGTTTAGCCAGATCTGCTGACTTCAGTAGCTAAAATAAGTCAATACCATTGAATTCTCTTTCTCCTTGCATATCTTAAGCAGACCATAGTAAGTTGCAGCCTGACAGCTGTACGATCCACAGAAGGCCACAGGGCTGCATATGCCTCCCTGAGGGCATAATTTGGCCTGCAGAACATTTATTATGGCTGGTGTCATGTGTAGCAGGCTCAGCATTAACCTTCAGAAGCTTTTATGCATTTGTGGGCCCGATGGCTGGAGGAATAATGTAGGAGACAAAGATTTTGGGTTTGGAGTATTTTTTGTGGGGTAGAAGGCTGTGATTAAGAAGACTGCAGGTGTGAGTTTAGGTCAATAGCTAAGCAATAGCTGTTCTTGGCAGAGAGCTGGAACAGAGCTGGAAACACAGTCTGTCTGTGATTGCCGTGGAAAGAATGAGAAGAAAACCATGTTTCAAGAGAGTCCTTAAGTCATTCTTATGCAAGGCTGTCTCTGTGGCACTAAATACCTAAATAACTGGGCTGCAGCTGGAATATGAAAATATTTTCAGGAGACTTATTTTCAGGCATCACCTGAGGCTTCCTGGCTTGGCAGTAAAGCTAATTATTGAAGGAGGTTGTATTGCAGGTCCCTTCCTAGGAGGATGTGGTACCATCTGTATGAATGTGAGCGTAGGTCTGATGCTTCCTGTGCAAGCACCAGGCTTAACTGTGTACGTGCTTGTGTGGTCTTTGCTCACAACTGCAATTCAGAAGGCTAAGCAAGAGTGGTTAGCTTAGTGTGGCAGAGAGGTTTTGTGCTGCCTGTGCCTCCTGCCTATAGCCCTCCCGAAGAGCAGTGGAGGAGACAAATTCTTGCTGCTGTTCTTGGAAGATGCTATAGACTCTTGCTTTATTAAAAACTCAGAACATGGCAAACAGTGGGAGGCCAGAGGTCTGTCCTGTCTCTAGCAGTAGCTGGTAGAGATAACCTTCGTTTCACATTGATTTATTTAGCTCTCAAAATTCAGCTATAAGTTTGTGTGATGGACCACCTCCTCTTGGTAACTGAGCCTGCTGCCAACTGGTTTCCTGTGATAAGCTCCTGTTTAGGGAATTGTTTGCATGTTTGCAGTTCCATGCTGGTTGGGTTCTGTAAATCCCTGCTGTGTCCCCTGTCAGGGGTCTTTTTTCCAGATTTTGAGCAACCTAGTCTAGTGGAAAGTGTCCCTGCCTGTGGCAGTGGGTTTGGAACTCTATGATCTTTATGGTCTCTTCCAACCCAAACTATGGTTCTATTACTAAAATATCCTAATTAATTCAACCATCCTCACAGAAGATGCTCCATGTCTGTGACAGTCTTCACTATGCTTCTGTCCTGTTTTCTTTTGCCGGTAACATTTGGTCATGGTGCATGTCTGTGTTTGTTTGTTTGTTGGTTTGTTGTTTTTTTGGGTTTTTTTTCCTCCTTTTTTACCCTCTCAAATGTTCTTACAGTCCTGCTTACTAGAAGCTTGAAAGAACCATTAGGTTTCTAAGGGCCTGTCCTTCTGCTTCAATTCTCTGCTTTTATAACCCTGGAAAAGAAACTAGGAATTTTGTATGCTCTGCATGATAATAAGCCACAGACTTATTCTTTTTCTAAGGAGCAGAAGTTTATGTCTAATCTAAAGACTATCAGAAAAGCTATGAATAAACCTGATGCATTCCAGTGCACTGAGTCACTAGAACAATATAGTGTTTAACAAGGAGCCTTGGCAGACATTGTGTGGCTTTGTGCTAAAGCTGTCAGCCAGGATATGAGATGTATCTTTGTATCCTGCAGCAATTTTGTGAAGCTAAATGGCAGCTGGTGTATACTGCATCTTCTAAATGGGGACAAGAAACACCCTAATATTAAAACTTGTCTCCCCCACCTCCATTGGTTAAGAGGGGAAGCAGTATCAAGAGAGAGATTTAGTCTATTTAGATAAATATAAATCAGTATCATCAAATACGTACTGATTCTGCAAGGGAAAGGCAGGAGGTCCCTCCATCCTCTGTGCTTTCCATAAGTGATACTTATTAGTGCTGTGGCTTCCAAAAAGTAGAACTGGAATAGAGCATGATTAAAATCTCAACACCCCAGGCTGTAGTTGCAGGTCTGCAATGATGGTCTGACATGCCTGGGGCTATGACAAGTCTTATGTGGTTTTGTATATCTGCCCTGACATGTATCTATGGCTTCTGTGCTGCCCTAAGGTGAATCATGGCTCCCACAAGGGTGGTTAAAGCCCTGCCCTGTGGGCAGCCTGGGAAACCTGGGCCTCCTCTGTTCAGCTAAGAAACACTTGCATGTTTTCCTCAGCACTGAGTCAGAGCTCCATGGATCATCCAGAGCAGTTTTAATTTGTGTTGAGGTTTATATTACAAGTTCTGAGTATCCTCCCTCATGCCTCCCAGCTGCGAGGCAATTCCCGCCACTGGGCTTTGCTTCCTTTTTCCTCTCTACCATCTTCCCTGATACTTCCTTCCTGCCTTTAAAACCTAAGAACCCCTCACAGTCATTTGGGCCTTGCTGTGCTTTGCTGGTGGATTTTGTTCTGTTCAGAGAAGCCAGAGGACCTAGCTTCTGCCCGGCTCGGCCAACCCCTTGTTTCAAGGGGCCCATGTTGATCACCATCAGGTTATGGTGACCATTTCTGCCATATCAATACCATGCCAAAAGCCCTGCAAATCATCTGGTGTTGGTACTGGTCTGCGGTATCACAGTACTGCAAAGTAGACCTACAGGTTTCTGCAGACCAAGTCCTCATAGCATTTTTCTCCTGAAGCAGCTGATGTTGCTGTTGTCCAGGAAAGTATGTCAACAAATGTACAATCACTTCATTGCACAGATTTGTCCAGTCACTGGTAATAAAATGCCGGCTCCCTAAAGTCTCATCTGGCCTGCCAAGGTATGTCACCCTGGACACACTGAGCTGCCTCACACCGTCCTGAATCCAAACTGTGGAAGACATGTACATTCTAAAGAGGAGATGAGAGGGAGAGAAATGGGTCCAGAAACCACAGGTTGATCTGGGGTCTATCACTACCCAGGGTGTCCCAGTTCCTGCTTGTTTGAAGTGAAGGACTGTTGGTGGGACACTTTTTCATTCTTTCCTTGTCTTCTTTATATAAAGTATAAATTTTATGGTTCTTTCTCCTTCTTCTTTTTACTCATGCTTATGTGAAGTTTCACACAGCTAACTTGCCAGCCCACAGCCAGCCTGCTGTAACAATTTCAGATGTAGTTTAGTAAGATAGTAAATTGAGAATAATTTTTAATCTGTTTGGGAAAAGAACAGACAAATTGGCTGTTTCTGCTATTGGTTTCAGGGCTATTTTTGGTTGGGCAGTCCTTGGAGGGTGTAAGTGCAGCAGACATTGATCCCTGTTTCAGAGGGATCAGCTCTTCCTGGGCAGCACTGGAACGCTGCCTCTATTTATTTCTATTTTAATTTTTTTTTTTTTTAGTACATTGAATAATACAGCCAGTGTGGAAAGGGCTTGTAAAATGCTGGGTTATGTGTTGGATTTTTGCTCTGCCCAGGAAAATCTCTTGTGATGGAGAGACTCTGTGGAGGGGAAACCTCATGTGTTATCTTGGAGTGAGTGCAGGTTCGGAGACCCAGCAGTGGTGCTAGGGAAGCGGTATGCTGTAAATAGGCACTTCAAGAAGCCAACTAGCACCATCAACCCAGGGGACATTTTCATTTAATGCAGCCATTGAAACTGAGACTTGAGGCTGCATGGGACAATGCTGTAATGGTAGGGCTGTAACAGGCTGCCTTTGTGGTAGAACTACAAAGCCAGCAGTATGTGCTAAAGTGCTCCTGCTTGCTAAGCCTGTAGTATCAGTTTGGGTTCTGTTCTCCTCCCTTCCCCTCCAGGAACTGGTTCATATTTAGGTAGAATAAGTCACTGTTTGTGCATTTATTTCTTTTCTGCTTGCAGTTCTTAAATTACATGCTGGGTTAGAGAAGAGAGCTCAAGTAAGACTAAAACCATCAATTTGCATACAAGATCCTCTATAATGTGTTAATGCAGGTCTGTAGCTCTCCATCCCTCTTATTCTCTTGGTGTTGCTATTTTTTTAGGGTATTAAATAACAAAGCTCCCCTGGGCTGTGGCTCCAGCTCCTCTGCTGCTCTTCTCCAGGCTCTTTCTTGGGTTCATTCCTGAACTGCTTCCGGGAGGGTTACCTGTGCACACTCCCTAGCTATATTTTTCATGCTGTCTCTGTTACAGGGGCAAAGCTCTAACCTGTTTTCTTTTTTCTTCTCTGTTTTGTGCTCCCATCCAAGAAGGAGCAGGGAGAATCTGACTATTCCTGTTCAGAACCATCATGCAGCTCTTCCATTTGAAGCAGGGGTAATAAACATTTACTGATGCTTCTGGAGCAGCAGAGACAAATAAGCAGAGAGTTAGTGAACTTGAAGCTGCAATGTTTGTGTTAAGGTAGAGGATCATCAGGCTTTGCACATGTTTGCTACAAGGGACCATTTTCTGCCAGGCTTTTCTTCATACTTACTACAGGCATGGTTTGTGGGGACTTCTCACTGAACATGTGTTCTCTGCTCTAAAGGGAACAGCAGCTGATCAGAAACCACGTCCCCTGGAGGACAGGCACCCTGCTGGGATGGTTTCCTAGAGCTGTTTGCAGAATGAGTTAGGAAGTAGAGATGGATTATGCCAGCCTGGAGAACTGTGGGATGACATCAGGTCTTCTCTGCAAAATAAAGGATATCTTGGCTCTAACCTGTGCCTTGGCCAGGTAAATAAGTCCGAATTTAGATTGCATCCAGATAGGCCAAAAGGATGTTGCATGTGGATGATAGATCATCTTGGAAGTTGGACTGAAGCCAAGGAGTTGAGCCTTCAGTAGATGCCTCCTTTTAGGCAGGCAAGCTTCATTGAATGTGGCCTGATGGTTCTTTTGCTTTGCTCTGCTCCATTTTCTTCCATTGAGCCCCTCAGGTACTGTAGCAGTGACATGTGACAGCTCAGGAGCTGCTTCCGTTCCTGAGGAGTGTGTGTGTGTGCCAGCGAGGGGTAAGAGGCTTCCATGGTGCAGGAAGCATCAGGTTCTGGATAATTTGTAAAGCAGAGGCCTTGGCTGTTTGTGCTCATTAAAAGAATCTGCATAAGAATGGAGTTAATAACCCTGGGCACTGACCAGATTTTGGGTTGATTTAAGAATTTCTGGCTTCCCTCAACTTCTTGAGAGTGCAGTATCATTCATTTACCTAAATGCAGGTACCAGGAGCCTGCTCTGGAAGTAATTTAAGTGTATCTGGACTTTGGCATCTAGGAAAGGAATGGTATTGGAGATGAGAATACTGTAAGGTACAAAGCCTGAGAAAAGATTAAAACTTGATTGTGATACAAAAATATTGCAGTAATTATTTACTATAATAAAGCTGTTTTGAAGTGATTTTAAAAAGTATTAAAGGGACACTCCAGGGGGTTTGCATTACTAAAGTAATGATTGGGAAGTCAGGAACAATGTTTACCAGTAGCACTAATGTGCTTCTGTGAGTAAAATCTATAGACAACTGGACACACTTTCTAGATAGCATTGGATTTGATAAAAGATTGACTGGTGAAGTTTCAGTTTGAATAAAAGTGCTTTAGCTCATGTTGTCAGATGAAGTTTTCTCTACAATGAAGGTTCACATTGTATTTTGGAGGGAGGCCCCTGGGAACAATTGTGGGAAGGGCAAGTGAAGTCATCCTTGCTTTTGTTTGAGCAAGGAAGTTTCCAATGCAACTTGATCACAGATGGCCCAGATACAAAAAAGTATTTACTTTGTGGAATTGTTCTGTCATCACTCAGCAGGATAATTGACATATGATTAGGAAGAAGGTATAGCTGAAGGTTTGTGTTTGAGGTTATAAAGTACTCTTCAAAAGGCAGAGCTCTTACTTAAACAGCAACTACTCTAATATGACCGGGATGCTTACGCCTCCATTATGCTGGTATTAATGTAACAGCTGTTGTTGTTTAAACAACCTGTTTCTCACTCCTTCTTCCTCCTGTTGCAAATCAAAGGAAGAGTAGGAATCAGTGTTACTTTTCCAAAAATAATAAGCTTATTAAATTTTTCACTTCTTGAAATGTTTTTGTCCTCTCTTTCCTGTACTCTTGTGGGTCTCAGACCTGCTGCTCCCTGGGTGTTTAGCTGGTGCTGCTTATGAGTGGAGGATACTTACTGCTTCAGACTTTTCTCCTGTTACCACCTCCAAAGTGACACACAAGCTCTTCTTCCAGAGGAGGAGGACTTGGGGATGCTGGTTGATGAGAAGATCAGCATGGCCTAACAGTGTGTGCTTGAAAGCCAAATGTGTGCTGGCCTGATCAGCAGCATGACCAGCAGGTCAAGGGAGGGAATTCTCCCCATCAACTTTTCTCTGGTGAGACCCTCCCTGCAGTCTTGCATCCAGCTCTGGGGCCCCAACATAAGAAGAACGTGGAGCTGTTGGAGTGAGTCCAGAGGAGGCCATGAAGATGCTGTGAGGACTGGAGCACCTCTGCTATAGAGACAGGCTGAGAGAGCTGGGTTTGTTCAGCCTGGAGAAGAGAAGGCTTCACAGAGACCTTAGAGCAGCTTCCAGTGCCTAAAGGGGCTGGCAAGAAATCTGGAGAGAGGCTTTTGACAAGGGCCTGTGGGGACAGGACAAGGGGGAATGGCTTTAACCTGGCAGAGGGGAGATTGGGATGAGGTATGAGTAAGAATCTCTTCCCTGTGAGGGTGGTGAGGCCCTGGCACAGGTTGCCCAGAGAAGCTGTGGCTGCCCCATCCCTGGCAGTGTTCAAGGCCAAGTTGGACACAGGGGCTTGGGG
>NW_009928921.1:30636-35926 GCF_000696875.1 Nestor notabilis
TGGAAGGTGTCTGTGCCCATGGCAGGGGGGTGGAATTAGATGAGCTTTAACCGAAGCCATTAACCCAAACCTTTAACCCTTCCAACCCAAACCATTCTGTGATTTCATGATACAAGCAAGCCAAGATTTATACCACCCACAGACAGCAGAAGGACTGTTGTGGAAGTCATGCACATGTCACTCTGAATATGATGTTTAAAATTCTAGAAGAGGAAATCTTGTGGCGAGCAAGGAGCGTGGCTTACCTCGCTGGGAAGATTCCTGGGCAGAGCAGGTTTCACTTCTGCCTCTGAGCAGACTTCTGCTTGGATCTGCGTTATATAGAGCTGCAGAAAAAGTTACCTGGTTTGTAATCTGTGAAAAGTCAGATGATTGTTTTGTGTAATTGCATTTGCAGTGTTGAAAAGAGAGGGGGAAGATTTTGCAAGCTGGTACGAAGATGGTCTGGATCTGTAATGAGTTCAGAGGCATTGCAGTGCCTCAACTCTGCACAAGTGGTGGCTGCTGCTCTGGACAGTGTACATCTTATAGGCTGTAGTTCATGTCTTACAAGGCAGTTTCTATGAAGGCTTTCTCAAAAGAGAGATTTAAGTTGGGAGGGGTGGAAGGTGAATGCATTGCTGTGCTGAAACCACCGCTAATGAAAGGAGAATGCACTTCTTCCCTTTTCTTCTTTTGTCTTCAATGTGGGGCCACCTGGATCCTCTGCTTCATCCTGCTGATCCAGCTGCTGCCTTTCCCTGGGGACAGATACAGTGTCCTTTTAATTCTGTCTGGAGTTCTCACCATGAGGCATCACAGAGCTGAGGCCTTTCAAGAGGAAAGGAAGCTTTCATTAGGTCTCTAGGGAGCCAATTTATACTGATACTCCTGGGTTTGCTAGTCAAGTGTGTCTTTGTTTCTATATGCTTTTGCCCCTGAGAACTTACTGTGAGAGTGAGATGAAGTGTCTGCTGCTGTCTGTGGGACTGCTACCACATGGTTCATAGTTTTGGATCTGTAGCAGGAAGGGGAGGGGGAATTGACAAAATCTTGGGCTAAGAGGGGATGTTTTAGTCTTTCTGGTTGAAGTTGGGTTTTGTCGTTCTCTCACAGCAAGTTGTGGATTCTTTCCTCCTTTAATCTTGAGACTAAAGCACTTTTTAATAATTATTATTAGTTTATTTTATCAGTGCTACTAGGAGAAGATTAGAAGGTGTGTGGGGAAAAGTGATCTTGCCCTTGCCAGCCCTGATATGAGCTATCACTGGTATATTACTGTCTGATGTTGGATTTTATTTCCATATGGTAAAAAAAAAATCTTAAATATTTAAAGAAATGTGTGTTATAGCTTTGTTTGTTTTTAAGCAATGTTTAGAAAATAACCCCCACCCAACAGGGGCAGCTTTGCTATTGAACACTGAGCTTTGCCTAATAGCCTGAGTTAAAAGTTTTATGTGTCTGCCTTGAACATAGTTCAGTCTCTCCAGAAACTCCTTAAAATGGAGATCAGCCTTAATGGAAAAGCTCTTAAAAAGTCTGTTGGAAACCCCAAATCAGTGAGGGAGAGATTGAAATATCAGCAGGAGAAAACAACCATGTCTTCTGCCTGCACAGACAGGAGCTCTTCAGAGAGGTTTGCCCTTTTTTTTGGAGAAGGTGGAAATGTAGAGAGTGACCTAAAGAAGTCAGTGGTGAAACCACTGAAGTCAGTGGTGCCATTGCTGGGTCCCCTGATGAGTTTTCTAGCTGAAATGAAGGCCCCCAGTTTTTCTTTCCTTCTCTTCATTTTATTTAGAGTAAGCGTTCCCATTAGATTGTGTGTGTGAGAGGGTACTGGATTTTGAGATGGATAATGAGAGAATAAGCCAAGAGCAGCATAATTTGACGTGTGAAGTGATTCTCTTCAGAGCATTAATGAGCAGTGACCCAAGCACAGGGTCGCTGTAAATTGTAGGTCTTTTTTTTTTTCCTTTCCTCCTAAACCTGTGATCATTTCCCTCCCCAGGTAACCTGTCTTTCACCACCATTAGCATTGTCTCAGTTTTTTGTCTACATTCAAAAGCTGAACTGCTTTACCTGCAATTGATTTGTGCTCCTGTAGGGTGTAGAGCACAGTAGTGGTATAAAAGCATTTATAATGGAATGGCTCATTCTTGCATTGGCAGAGGAATAATAAATGTGCGATACAACTTTAAAGTTATAAAGCTAACTAAATTTAGAGTATGGTTGTGTGTTGTAGGTGAACTGATATAATGTCAGACTGGTCATGCAAGGAAAGGTTTTACTCCCAGTGTTGTCTTCCCACTGATCTTCCTGTTCTGCTATATATCCTCCTCCTCAGTATAGATAAATTCCTTCCAGCTGAACTCCCTGATTCAGCTTACTCTGGATCCAGGTTTTTAAGTTTGAGAAGAGATGTCTCTTTTTGGCAGCACCAGGCCATTAGATTATCTGAGTGACAGTGCAAGACCACATCCCAAATAATCTCATGTGCCAGTAGCATGTTGTCAGAGGGCCCAGGTGAACCTTATGGAGTTCAACAAGGCCAAGTGCAAGGTCTTGCATCTGGGTTGGGGCAGTCCCAAGCACAAATACAGGCTGGGAAGAGACTGGATTGAGAGCAGCCCTGAGGAGAAGGACTTGAGGGTGATGGTCAGTGAGAAGCTCTCCATGACCCGGCAGTGTGTGCTTGAGCCCAGAAACCAACCATGTCCTGGGCTGCATCACCAGCAGGTCGAGGGGAGGGGATTTTCTCTCTCTGCCCCACTCTGGTGAGACTCTCCCTGCAGTCCTGTGTCCAGCTCTGGGGCCCCGACGTAAGAAGGACGTGGAGCTGTTGGAGGGAGTCCAGAGGAGACCACGAAGATGCTCTGAGGGCTGGAGCACCTCTGCTATGGAGACAGGCTGAGAGAGCTGGGCTTGTTCAGCCTGGAGAACAGAAGGCTCCAGGGAGACCTGAGAGCAGCTTTCAGTGCCTAAAGGGGCTGTCAAGAAATCTGGAGAGGGGCTTTTGGTAAAGGCCTGTAGGGACAGGACAAGGGGGAATAGATTTAAACTGACAGAGGGGAGATTGAGATGAGATCTTAGGCAGAAACTGTTCCCTGTGAGGGTGGCGAGGCCCTGGCACAGGTTGCCCAGAAAAGCTGTGGCTGCCCCATCCCTGGCAGTGTTCAAGGCCAGGGTGGACACATTCAAGGCCAGGTTGGACACAGGGGCTTGAAGCAACCTGCTCTAGTGGAAGGTGTCCCTGCCCATGGCAGTGGGGTTGCAACTAGATCGTCTTTAAGGTCTCGTCTGTCCCAGACAGTGTTGTGGTTCTGTGATTTTTATTATACATTTACAGAGAGAGTCAGTCACCCTTGTGCTGCCCTTCAGAATCCCAAGCACACCTCTTTTATCCTGTATCTGCTCAGAGATGCCTGACAGGGCCTCTTCTGCAGCTGCAATGTCCAGCAAATGTTCCACATTTGGAGAAGCAGATGTTTCTTATGTGTCAGACTCTTCCAGATCATCCTTTACAGAGTCTAATGACTGGGAAGTTGCCTGGGGAGGGAGCGCTTCACTGCCACTGAACTCCATTAAGTATCAACAGCATCCAGCAAGAACATTATTTTTTCTTAATTATGTTTTCAAGTCGGCTGTAACACACAGAACATCACAGAGCATGTGCTGTACACATGATCTGCCCACAGCTCTGCACTTACTTTGGTGGCTGTAAGCAAATGCAGCGATTTCCAGGAAAAGTATCTCAGGACAACAAAGTAACATGAGAGCACTGATGTTAGGATGGTTGCCCCACATTACTCACCACAGGGGAGAAAGCAGAAGAACTGCACATCGTAGAATGGTTTGGGTTGGAAGGGAGCGTGGAGGTGAGTTCAACAGCCAGTTGGGCTCTTTCTAAGAGAGTTTAATGTTTTTCAGAGAGGGCTTTTAGTTGACGTCTGTAGCAGATTGTACTTGGTATATGAGGTCCTGAGCTGTCGCAAACTTGTTTATACTTGCTGTTGAGGTTCAAGGCTACTGTGTAATGCTTGCTCTGTGTGTGTGTGGTGTTTGCCTCCCATGAGGGCAGGAGAGAGTGAGCAGAGGTGGATTATTGATCTGTGCAAGGTCATGATGACAGCCTGCAAGGTGGACTCTGCAGAATGCGTCACCTGCAAAGGTATGTGGGGCAAAAATTTCCTCTTGCTCAGTTGGGGCTTCTGAAAAGCATGCACTTTCAAGAAGGATTTTGATGCAGTTTCCAAGTGCTAGTGTGATAGGATTCTTAATGGTGTATTTTGAGGGAGAAGCCCTTGCTGAATGTAACCATGGGCAAAGTTTTAAACCAAAAACCCAAACAAAAAAAAGTGAAATGGGAAGTGATAAAGAGTTGGCAGCTATGGATTTGTGTGGGAAGGCCAAAAATGTGCTCTGTCTCTTATCATAAAAAACAAAATAACAAGGCCTGGCCTCTGCCCCTGGCCTACACAGGCAGAAGGGTACCTCTGCTAGTGCTGGTCCTCTTGCAGCCTCTGCTGCTGAGCCTTCCAGCTCTCTGTGAAGCTTAGATGAGGTGGGAGGCTGAGATAGCAAAGCACTCTGTGCATTGGCAGGTTGATGTATGGACTTGAATTCAGGGCCTCTCTGTTCTGCGGGCTTTCAGCCTCTGTCATCCCTGTGGGTAGAGCTGCCCCAGCCGTCCCATCCTCTCCTTGTGCTGGGTGCAGGCATCAGGTCATCACACCATTTCTCAAGTGGTGCTGTGATGGAGGGCACTGCTCTGTTCCTCAAAGGGCAGTAGAAGTCCAAAACCAGTCTAAAAACTGCAGATGTTTGTCATAAGGGCAGCTGGGAAAGGTGAATGCAGCTCCCTTGCATCACAGTGTGCATTAAAACACAGCAACATTTCTCATCTGGAATTGCCTTGATTCAGAGTTGTCATCAAGATGAAGTGTACTGTGAATACATACATTTCTGCAAGAATTGCTCTGAATGTGATGGACACCTTTAATAATGTCTCAGCAACTACCTCACTGTGTGCAATCTTAATTTGACTAGAAGCCAGGGGCATAGATGAGATTTTGAACCAAACCACTTTGACTCTACCATTAAAGCTAATGCTTGCAGTTGAGATGCATTATTTTAATCCCTGTATTACCACCATCCTGAGCGAGCAGGTTGGAGAAGCAGCTCTGAGATGGATGGCAAAAGAAGCAAGCAGCTGCATGGGAAGAGCCTTGACAGGATCTGGCATGTGGGACTGGGTGGAGGAAGCAGTTTGAGCTCCCTGCAAAGGGTTGGAGAAGGGGTAACTAAATGCAGC
>NW_009928922.1:0-2616 GCF_000696875.1 Nestor notabilis
ACATACATAAAATTTACTTTATATTAGTAAATCAGTAATTAAACTATTAAATGCTGACTCCGAGCAGGTTTTCTGTGAGCAGTGTTTTTTTTTAATGCAAGTGTCCCCAGATGTAAAGCTTGTTTGTTTGTTTTTAAGCATACAGTGCACGTCACCAGGAAATAGCTCCTAGCAGCATTTGGTAAACAGACTTCTAATTAATTCTTCTCCCAAATATGTTTTATAACATCTGTAATTAACCCAAACCAAGTTCAGATCTGGCACTGGCATTCAGAATGCCATCTGAGAGGCAGATGATACCCCATCCCTGGCAGTGTTCAAGGCCAGGTTGGATGGGGCTAGGAGTAACTTGGTCTAGTAGAAGGTGTCCCTGCCAGTGGCAGGGGGTTGGAACTGGATGAGCTTTAAGGTCCCTTCCAACGCAAACCGTTCTATGGTTCTATGATTTTAGTACACCAGAGTGTGTGTTTTGTACCTTCAGTATCAGTTTTCATGGTCTGACACAAGTTGTAAGACATTTTTTTTTTTTTTGAGCTCTATAAAATCCTGGTCTCAGGATTTCTGGGTACTTTGGAAGTAATAACACTCCTCATCTTCCATTGAAAAATATAGGCAGTCTGTTTGCTCTGAATAGATTTCTGTCTAAAAAATACAGAACTTGTAGGACTGGGTTCCTGTTCTCACTAATACTTGTATGTTTAACACCACGTTGCCATGAAACTGAAGTCAATTCATCTGTTTCTATTCCCCACAAGTGTAAAATAGGATAGCAGTTCACAACCACATTAATAAAACTCTTGGAATTAGTGGCACCTTGTGTGTCTTTCCTGTAAAGGCTGCATAAGAAATCTTGAACTGTTAATATTTTAAGATCATAAGCTTTTCTTTCCACAGGAGTTCTCACTATCTGTATCTGAAAAAGATGCACATAAGTTGCCACTACTGGTCAGGAATAAATACTGAAGCAAAATTAAAATAATTATATAGATTCCTGTGTATAGCTTTGGTACTCTAATAGTTGTGATGTATATAAATCTAGAATGTAAAATTCAAACAGAAATTTAGATTTTACAGCAACTTAGTAAAAACAGATCAATGAAAGTGTTTGCAAATTTAGTGCCAACAAAATATATTATTGTGTTGCCTATTTCTGATAGATGTTAAAATATAAGGCACCTGCCTTTATGCAGTATAACATATTGTGAATACTGAAGAAGTCAAAGATAGATATTAGAAACAAGTTCCTAGCAAGCTGACAGCACAGTGGTGTCAGGCAATGCAACTGCCAGCTACAGACTATGAGGCCAGTGTTTGAATTTCCTTCCATTCCAGTATTTTAATGTGGACACGGCAGCTTACTGGTTGTCTCTGGGGTCCATCATGTTACTTTTACACCAGCTGTCAATGGGCCAAGTGCATGGAGCATGATCAGTAGTGAGCCTACAAACAGTAGTGAACTGCATACCTGGGGGTGATAAATCTGCTCCTGCAGAGTTTGACAGCTGCCACCATGTCCAATGAACCTGTGGAAATGAAGTATTCCTCAGACATTAGGTGTGCAAGTACAGAGCATCTTCATACATGTATAGCATCTGCATTGTAGCTTATTTCCATTGTAACTAAAAGTTGGTATGAATGTATTGGGTTACGTTCCTGGTAAGTTTGATGAATATAAAGCTTCCTGCTTAAGATGAGTTGTGTAATAGTGGGTGTTTGTCTCTAGGGAGCTGCCTCAGTAAGTACTGATTTGAGGTGTCTTCAAGTGATCAAGCACTACAACAAAAATATCTTTGTCAATTTTTGGCAAATTTTCTCATTAGCTCAGGTACTTACTTATGATTGGTGTTGCTTATTAATCATTTGAATATGAGAAGGCACAGAAAGTTCTTGGAACACAACAAAAGTTTAGTAGCCATGGTGGACCAAAGAGAGCAGAATTTAAGGTTCTATTCCCTTCAGACTTGTACTAAATTAGTAATCTTTCACTTTTTGTATTCTAGGATGTGATGTCCACATTCTTCCAGTTTGGGGCTTCCATCCAGCAGGAAGCCATCATCATGCTGAAGATCATGCAGGATTATGACTGGCATGTGTTCTCTCTGGTGACCACCACCTTCCCTGGATATCGAGACTTCATCAATGTCATTAAGACCACAGTGGAAAATAGTTTTGTGGGCTGGGACATGCAGAATGTCATCATACTCGATACCGCCTTTGGAGACGCCAAGACCCAAATTCAGCTGAAGAAAATTCATTCATCTGTCATCCTGCTATATTGTTCCAAGGATGAAGCTGTCTACATACTGGATGAGGCTCGTTCCCTGGGCCTTACTGGCTATGATTTCTTTTGGATAGTTCCCAGCCTGGTTAGTGGTAACACAGAAATCACTCCCAAGGAGTTTCCTTCAGGACTCATTTCAGCATCTTATGATGAATGGGACTACAGCTTAGAAGCTCGGGTGCGGGATGGCCTTGGGATTATTGCCACTGCTGCATCAGCCATGCTGGAAAAATACTCTTTCATTCCGGAAGCAAAAACCAGCTGCTATGGACAACTGGAGAAAAATGACCGTCCATCTCACACCTTGCACAAGTAAGGTTTATTGGTTTGGGGTT
>NW_009928922.1:2647-72738 GCF_000696875.1 Nestor notabilis
CCTACATAATCTTGGTAATTTTCTATTCTATTGCCATTATATGTTTCTTGAAGGAAAATAGTGGTTTTTGTTAATCCCATCATGCCCTTTTTAGGCAATGATTTTTAGATGTTCCAAGGGAACATGCAAGAGGACTTGCTGCACTGGCTCATGGAAATGATAGTATGTGCTGTGGAATAAAAACACAGCTCTGGGTCTTTGTAGAAGATGGCAGAAACTAGTCTTAGAGGGTGTGAGGCTGAGTTAATAAAATTGTGCCTTTGTGTACTATAGCTATGAGGTAACATTGCCAAAATGCTCTGGAGGCTGTGCCTAAATCATTTGTATCAACCTGGTTATATTTTAGAAGTCAAGAAATGTGCAGCGTTGAAGAGGTGTCCCTGGAAACTATAGCAGTATTAGAGTTGTTAGGTAGCTTTTATCACCGAATAACTGAAATCTGTCACTTTGCTTGTGAGTATTTTATTTTTGTCACCTGTACTAGAATAACTGTAAAAATTAATCTGCATTAATCCAAGTTGATACGGGTGTTTTCTCAAAACAGTTTGTCGTATGGGAACTGCCAAGATGATTCTTCACTGCTTGGTACTCATGATTACTCCCATCCAAAACGTTGTGTAATTCATGTCACACAGTAATATTTCTTTATTTGGTGTGTGAGGGGAAGTAAAGGGAATCTTGCAAGTTTTCTTTAATAGCTCTTTACAGTATCTAAGCAGTATTTATGAAATTTGTTCTGACCAAATTTTGCAGATGAAGCACTTTTACAGAAGAGCAGGTTGGAATTGGCACAAGAAAGAAAATAAGTGTTGATTTCATATAGGAGATTGTGGAACATTTTTAATCTTCTGAGATGTAAGTGTGTATTTAGATTAGGAGTTGATTCCCACATGATGTCCTGGAACAGTTGCTGTTTTCTGTGCAAATGGCATTTTTCAGAAGCTCTCTTAAAAGCCAAATACAGCCAAATAAATGGATTTTAACATCTGGTACATGTATTTTATAAACAGTGTGACCAAAGTTCAGAAACTTGCACAGTTCTCCTTGGAGGGGACTTGCCTTTAGTATGACACTTCCACTTTTTATGGTGTTGCTTTTCCTCTTTCTAAGCCTCTGCTTTTAAAACTGTGTAAATTCACTGAAGGCATCACAGAAAACCTGTGGTTTGTTCCCTGATGCACCAGCTGCCCCTGGGGAGTGGCAGGACGCAGCACTGGGGTGGTTCTCCAGTCCAGCATGGCTCCAGGAGAGCTGTTGCACAGTCAGTGTGCCAGAGTGAGCTGCGAGGCACTGCTGGGGTGACTGTCCTGCCCACACCTGGCATGTGATCCACATGTGCACTATTAATAGTTAAAGCCCAGTTTCTGTGAAAGTTAAATCGTATTCTGTCATCAGAAGTGTTGGTGTTTAATATACTGCGGTTCTGTTGGAAGGGCCACAAAAGCTTGAATCTGTTTTAAAAAGGACTTCTACCCCACTGTTTAGGTACTACACTAACGTAGGCTTGAATTAGGTACTCAGTATTCAGCATAAGTTGTCTGTCTTCAGACAATCGTTTTTTTTTCTCATTAAATCTGCATGACTACAAGAATAGGGCTTGTGAGTGTCACAGCAGTAAGATTAGACCTCACCAGGATATTCTGCAGTGTCCTGTGAGGGTGCTGAGGTGCTGGCACAGGGTGCCCAGAGAAGCTGTGGCTGCCCCATCCCTGGCAGTGTTCAAGGCCAGGTTGGACGCCGGGACTTGGAGCAACCTGCTCTAGTGGAAGGTGTCCCTGCCCGTGGCAGGGGGGTGGAACTGGATGAGGTTGAAGGTCCTTTCAAACCCAAACCAGTCTGTGATTCTATAGTGCACACAGAACGTATTAATAGAAGTTGTAATATAGAGCACTGTGGTTAATAAAGACATTTCCCAGTGCAAAACACTGAGCTATGGAGTGAGAATATATTTTCAATACTGGAGATTCTTTGAGCTTCTCCAACACCACAAGAACAAGAAGCAGGCTGGTTTTAATTTAGAAATGTCAGAATTACTCTGAAATGAATAAACTTTAAATAGTCCTTCTTATGTAATAATTCCCCAAGACTATTCTTGTCACGTATAATCTGCAAGAAAAGCAAGTATATACAAGCAGTTAGCAGTGCTAAGTAATCTCTGGGAGCTGACCAGTCTCTCCATGCCAAGGTGAATTATGTAAATTCATTGTATTTCCTTATCCTCACCACTAAATCCTAGGTTTCTTCCTTACGTGACAAATCAATGCCTAAATTGGGGTTTTATTCTGAAACATAGTCTTCATAGTTTCAGGTCACAGATAGTGCAACTTTGTATTTTAAACTACAAGATAAGTGCGTATGATGCTGTATTAAGGAGCTAACATGAAAAAAAAGATTTTGGAACATCCTCATGATGAAAAGGGCTAAAAGTAATTACAAACAGCTTATGGACGTGGGATCTGCCATACTGTGCCTCCCTGCTCATGCTGGAAATCAAAGCTGGAGAAGGAGGATTGCACGCAGGGACACTGCTTGTAAACTCAGGAGCAGAGAACTCAGTGGAAAGCAGGGAAGAGGCTCTGTAAGGTGATATTTGAGCACAACCAAGCTCAAGAATGGAGAAAAGCCTCAGGATTTTTAGACTCCATCTATTATAATGACAGTCTAATTCAGCTTTAAACCTAGTATAGTATTCTAAGGCTATGTCATAATAGCTAATTTGCTTGTAAATGAGGTTTGGTAATGCTTTATGTGCAACTTCCTGCACCTAGATAGCAATTTTCATCTCCATTTATGAAGAAATCCTATGTAAAGAAAGCCATGAAGTGAAAGCTCCTCCTCCCTCTTTCTCAAATCCTTTCAGTATTAAATTGGATGAAAGAGATATATGTTTTGAAGCACACATTGAATCTTTTCTCTGTCACTGCAATTCTAAGATGTTTTCATTGGCTCTCTAGTCCCAGGGAAAAAAAAAAAAAAAAAAAAAGAGAGATTTGCTTTAGTTTTTGGAATGATTTGATCAGTATTTATTTCTGGTACACATGGGAGAACTAGGTTTTCCCTGTGAATAAAGGATTTAAAATACAATACAGGGATCATTTTCAATGCATTAAAACCCATGTATATATATATATCTATATGTATTGAATCAGAGCATCTTTTCCCACTGTGTAAGACCCAAGACAGAAAAATACTAATGTTGTGACGTACTGCTGCTAGCACAGCAGGATAAATAGAATTAGTTGCTCATTAATGCAATGTCAGTTGAACAAATGCTTGCTCTCTCTCAAAAAGGGAAAACATGTAAGCAAGCAAGCAGCAAAACAAAATAACCCTGCCAGTCGTCATGGAAAACACTGATGCTTTGTGAATAGGAATGCTTCTGCTTTGTCTGGAAGGGTACTCATATTGTATCTAAAAGTCATAACCTTGGGAGATACACTTCACAACAATATTACCAACCACTCTGATTTTACAGCGAAGGATGGGGATGAAAAAGCTGTTATTCTGTTGTCTTTATCCTGAAAAGCAAAACGATGTGTCTAGCCAGAGGTGGTCAGGCGCTTACCGCAAGGTGTTTACATCCAGGTGTGTTCAGTTTCTGAATACAACCAAATCGCATGCAGGATTTAGAGATTCATCTTACTTTCGTAGTGAAGGTGCAGGGCTAGATAGCTGTTCACACGGCGCCATGCTGTCATGTCATACACTTCCCAAGCACAGTTTCCTTTGCTGGACATCACTAAGCCAGGGAGCAGGAGCAGTGTGAAGCCCAGTGGCCAGCTACAAATGCGTTAGTTGATCCTGCCCTCAGTCTCCCTGCTTTAAAAATGTGGGGACTCAGTGGGAACAGTTTTTTGGAATGTGCTACCCAGGGTTGCTGTCTTTCCCTGGGCAGCTGCCCTGTTCATTTTCTTGTCCATGCTGTTGTGCTGCTGTTAGTTAACAGTATGGCTGTGAGGCTTCTCCAGAGGACAAGGGTATGTTGTCTCTCTAGTTCTAATGGTCACTCATCAAGTTTAATATTTTGATTCCAGCTTTTAACAAAGACAGATAATTTTTCCTCTTTTTCTTTTGAGCAAAATCAGGGATTAAATAGACAAAATGGTTTGATGAGTAATCCAGCAAATCTGTTTAATCTTTTCTTGCATACAGATCAGCAGCCAGTTTGCAGAGGATTTGTTCATTTAAGTTCTGTCAAAAGACTTGGGGAAAAAAGTATCATCTGCTTTATTGTATGATTGAAGATGTATCATTATTCAACTAATTATATATGAAGCAAAATGTTTTTTTTTTCCCTAGTAGCATACTTGCTGTGCAGAATAACAAATTACATTTACTTTTACCTAAGACTCTCCAGGATATTTGTTTGTCTTTCCTGTTTTGTGATCCCACTGCATGCAGTGTTTCTGGAGCTATTGCGTGCTTGCAGGGCTGTATCATATGGCGGGTGATGATCTAATGCTGTAACCCAAGGTCCCATAGTCACAGCTTATGTGTTGTGGAGGGAAACATCTCATTTGAGTATATTTTCCATTTAGTACTTGATATTTGGTAACTAATGCTTGAAGAAGTTTCAGGCTTTGCATGCTGCTGGATTTGCTTATTCTTCGCCTTTGCTACTGCAAATGCTGTTCTACAGAAATTAACCCAAGTGAGAATGATGCACCTAAATGTCTGAAGGCATGAACAGAGCTCAAAGCCTCTGTGGAGCGCTGAGGCCACAGGGATGCAGGGAGCAGTATATTTATGCATCTCCAAATGAGGAGCAGGCTGTCAGTCCTAGATTTAATGGTAACAACGCATGTCAGATGTCCTGAATTACAACAAATTAGTATTGCTAACATGAAAAAATGAATAAGAAAAGATACTCAAGACAAGAAAAAAATGTAGTCAGTGGCAGGGTCCCACTTGACCTCATTGATTTGTGTGGGGATGCTTTCTGATCAGGAGACCCAGTAGTAGAATATTGTAGCAATTGGATTGGTACACAGGGATGCACAAAGTCTAATTCACTGCTAATGAGCAGGTTTTAAACAGCAGTAACTAGATACTCGCAGTTGTTCTAGTTCTCGTGCTGTAATTGCCCTTTTCCATAGCATGAGGGCATTTTCCATATAATTGCATTAAAGCAGGAACTGAACTGATGTCATGTTCCTTTATCTGAAAGTAAAAATTAACTTCACTGGCAATAAAAGAGGGGTTGTGGAGGAAAACATTACACCCAAGAGATCCTGGCATGGTGCTGGTTTACTGGCAAAGTGATTCAAGAAATTATGGAAAACCTGTAATTAGAATTTTCTCCCAGGTCAGTCTAGGAAGCAGGAGGTACCAAACAGTTACCAGATACGGAGGTTTGGAACATCTTCCTCTTTTTGTGATAACTAAAAAAACACTTAAGCATAGCCTCTGTTCTGGAGCTGAGCAGCCTTCAGGGCTGAAAGCAGGCTTGGAAATTCAAAATGTAAGTGAAGGCTCTTGGAGACGGAGCTGCTGCTGACACCTTACCCTTGCAGGAAGCCAGGCAGGCGTCATGAGAAGAGTTTGGGGTGCTTCTGAAGTGGTGCAGCAAAATATTAGTGCTATTTATGAAATGCTTTTGCTAATAATAACACAAACTCATTAAACTTTTGGTGTTTACATTTATTTGTGGCACCTCTCCAGGGAGCAGGGCCCTTTCTAATCTTGCTTCCTCCCCTTGTCCCATTTCAGAAGGGCTCTCCAAGAGTTCTGTCACTTTTCTGGCAAAATGACTTTTCCAGACCTAGTGGTAACTAATGCTTTACGGAGCAGCTGGCAGGAGGTACAAGTGGTTGGCATGCCATTTCTTTTTCACAGTCACTGAGCATATTGTTCCCAAAATTGTATTCATCCATGCTGGCTCCTGGCCTAGGGAGATACAGCTCCTGAGCAGGGTATCGTTGCAGAGTTATATTCAGGAAAGCGAGGGCTGGGGGAAGTGGAGGAGGAGGAGAAGGCAGAGGAAGAAAAGGCTCTTTGCATCACGATGAAGGATTTGAATTTAGAATAAAAAGTCCTACATAGTCTAAGATATAAAATTGTCCTTGAAAAAAGGTTCATTGCTTGAAAAATGCATCACTACCTTGTTTAATAGCGACCAGTTTCAGACTTATATCTGTATGTACGTCAGACCACACTTTATATATTTTACATTGAGTTTCTTAATTTAATAGATGTGTTTAGGAAAATTGTTTCTTAATGATAAATAATTCGTTGTGGGATCTCTATTGATAAGTATCTTTCAAATTTCACAGTAGAATCATAGTAAGAAAGTTCAGCAGTTCAGAGCTTCAACTAGATAAAGAAGAAAAGACAAAATTTGGATTCACTCCTGCTTTTGTAGGTATGATGCTGAGTAAATGCCAAGCTCAGGCTGGCTGTCTAGATTATTAAAACGATTGGTTCGTACGGTTTGGAGGAAGGAGAAATCTTACCAGTGACACAGGGGTTTTGAGACATTTCATCTGCTTTAAATCTCAGTTTGGAAATTCTTTCTTTGGGAGAGGAGGAGGAGATTTTCTTTTATGAAACCTGTATTTCCCTAAGTCTCTGCTGTTTCTCTTCATTGCCTGCAGTTGCCACATATTTGAAACACTGCCCCATGGTGAAGAAGGCACTAAATAAAAAATGATCATCGCCAGTGATGAAGCAGTGATGAGAAATTTATCATTTGATTATGTGATCTGGGCAGCAGGATGAGGGCAGGAAACGTGGGTCAGTAACAGTAAGAGTAGCTAAGTTCTCCTCTTTGGAGGTAGCTGAGGAGTGATACGTTTTCATTAATGCTTCTGCCTTACTCAATGTATTTCCCAGCCAGTAATCTGTTTGGGATCTGGATACTAGGTAGATTGCACACTGATTATAAACCAGCCTGTCACCACAGGGCTAGCTCTGTTCCTGAGCCTGAGGAGTCTTCAATTTCTATGTCTGAAAGTCTGGATCTGTGTAAAATTATCATAATGAAACAAAAAGGGAAGAAACAAATATCCAAGCAAACAAAAGAAACGGCATCTGAGACAGTCTGTGCTTGCTTTTAAAACAGTGGGATGTTTGGTTTCTAAAGGCATAATTCTTGTATGGTGTTTCATATTCATATATTCGTGGATAGATAGAAAATAAATAAATAAAAAAAGGAGAAAACATCAAAAAAACAGTTTGGAGGGGGAGAAGAGGGATTTTTTTTGTATTGTATTAGTTTTGGTGAGACCATGTTTTGTCATATGTATAATAATTATCACAACTACATTGCATGCATTTATTTTTAAGGGATCAATTAATTAGAAAGTTTATTTGTTGCACTGCACCAAGGAGTTCTCTGTTCAGTATATGTACATGCATGCAACTGCTAACTTTTAAATTCCAGGTCTTTTCTGGGTGCCCTGAATTTCTGCACATTTGTAAGAGTATTTTCTTTAATGCTGTCACCTTTGCATCTTTCAGGAAGAGTATTTTAGTGGGGTTTTTTTAAGCATAAGCAGACCTGCCTGGCCTCAGCAAGCACAGAGTGCTGCTGCTTCAATGCGTTGGCTTATTTATGTTTTGTGTCTGCAGCAGTGCTTCCTCCTGGCTGTGCAGTGCTTTTGAGGGATGGTTTCCAGGTTGTAGTCCACACTTTTTATTTATTTCTAGCCCCATGAATCTCAAAAATCTGCATTTCCCTTGCCTCCCGGCCATGGTTTTCCCTCAGTTTGGCTTTCCCCTGGAGAAGCCAGTTGGTTCACAGACTGGTTCATATGCTGTTGCCTGGGGCAAAAGTTACCTTGAGAAGGAGAAACAAGGGGCTATAAGTCTCTTGGCTCACTACTTTTGCTGGATGATCAGGATTAAGCTCAGCTTGCTCCCAGGGACACATAAATTGTAAAATAGTGCTGCAGGGTCTTCTGGGACACAGGTGGGTGGGCATGAGAGTGCCCAATCAGGACAGGAATATTTGGAAGAATGCCTGCCTGGTATGCACATGGAGGGTACTGCTTGGTGAGCACCATTGCTGGGGAGGCTCCAGAGGTAACATCACATCTGCTTCAGTTGTGCAGGATTGTTCCCCTGTGCAGTATTGTGCTTTCAGTCTGTCTCTGTTTTGTTTCCTCACATCCCCCAGAGATGTTTATGAAGCTGAGGCCAGGACTGATCTTTATTTGAGAAAAATTGATCTTTATAATTCACATAGTTTGGGGTCGTCTTAAAAACCACCAAATCCACTAAACGTTCTTGCTTTTGCTCTCAAATCCTGTATCTATCAGGGGAACACTTGTATATCTTGCATATACATTTATATGGTTAACATCAAAAGAAATCCCCAAACTTGCAAACATGTTTGCTGTTGTATAACATGGAGCAGAATGTCTCAAAGATTCTGCTCCAGGAGTGGTTGTGGCTTTGCTGGGGTTTCAACTGTTTTCCCACAGTATAGGAAATCCTTACCAAATACCTTATGGGCAAAGAATGCCCATGACTTCTGTAAGGAGACTGGCCAGAAAAGTACTTCCGTTTCAGCAGTATCGTACCCTAACAAATGGTCTTCCAAAAATTGGGGTCTAACCCTTTTGGCAGTCCTCCCCCATTTGTTAATGTAAATGAGAGTCAATAAAGTTGTGATACAGTATTTGCAGAGCAGGAAATCCCACCTTATTCCAACGTGTTCTATCCTTTACATAAAGTCAGATTTGACATGGATAAATACTGCACAGTTTTGGCCTTATGTGGATTACTTGATCTTTCTGAGTCTATAAAAATTACGTTGGAAACTTCGAGAGCAGTTTGTAACCTTGGTGCTTCAGAGGCTTGCTGTAAATACAGCAGGAGCAGTGTTCTGGTGTGGTGTTTCAATACTTCTCTTTTCAGTTTTGTTGGGGAAGAACAAGCAAAAAAAAAAGAATTTTATAAATGTTTAAAAGTGTTTTGAAGTGCATAGTGCAGGCTTGGTTCTTCATGTGATAAAAACCTGTTTTGGCTTCAGTATGTGAATAGTTTAACTTCTGCCCTCCAAAATCCCATTTTTATACATGTATTACCTGGGGAATCTTACTCACAAACTTCAGTTTCCAAAAGCTAATTAAGACTTCAGTGTCGTAATACTGTCATAAGGCCTCCTGCTATCATGTCTTTGCAAAGGTTATAGCATTAATGAGGTATGAAAGCAGATTAACTACTAATCCAAGGTGTATACTGAATTGCCCCCTTACAGTAATGAGCTCAAATAATCAAGCACCTCATTTAGTTAAGAACAGGAATATGCAATTCCAAAACTACTTCAGAAATATATTTTTACCAGTTCAGAAGACAAAGACATCTTGCACAGTGTCAATCTTGTGCAAACTTAAAACTCTGTAAGAATAATATATAATATAAATACTTGCTTTTCCTCACTCTTCCTAACCAGGAACAGAAAAGCAAACATTTGTTTTTCAGAGACAAGCAGTGTAGGATTTTGGTCAGTAAAAGCAGAGCGGGACTTCTGTCCTTTGTGGGTGAAACATGACAATTCAAAGAGAAGATGTTTCTGAAGAACATGGGCAGCTGATGAATTTTGTGTGGAAGAGTATGCTCGGGAAAACAACACCCTCCTTGAAGTTCTTTTTCATTGCAGCAATTTGAGAAGCTAGGAGAGCTCAGGCTGTGTCACTCACAGATGCTTTTGTACATGACTTGGACAATGCAATTTTAGGAGACTTTTGCAGATTATAGTCTTTTTCTTGAACTTGCAAAATGAAAGGCTAGTAACTTCACACAATCAAAACCACACACCAAGTTCAGGTTTTCAGCTTAGCTTTGTGGTTCATCTTTATTTCTGGAGCACTTAAGCATCGCTGCACCTACAACAGCCTATCTTGTGATGGCCCCTGTCTAGCTTCTAGGCTAGGGCATTTGCATGCTAATACCCAAAGATAATGAGTTGTGTTTGAAACCTGGGGAGTGAACCTACCAAACTACATGAAAGAAGGGTTCAACTCACAATCAGTCACCAATGGCTACGTAATAAAAACCCAACTGGACATAAAAGCCTGGACGTACAGTGTGCATGTTTGTGGCCCACCCCTTAGGAGGAGACAAAATGTTCTGCTTTTGGTTTTATTGAAATGTGGGGATTTCTGCATCGCCTTGTTAAGATGATGTGTTCGTTGTGGGGGGTGTTATTTCATATGTGTGAATTGGGAAGGGACCTCCGAGGGAAAGTGCAGAGGTACAAATGCAATCAGTGCATGTTTTCAGTTTGTCCTTGTCCCCTATGGTGACTTCCTGGGCTTTTTATTCCTTGGGTCACCAAACATTTGACTTTCAGCAGTGAGCAAACATTATTCTGGTTTCTTTCATGTATGTACAAGGAAATTCTGTTTGGTGGATTGCCACTTCCTCTCGAGGTTGCAAACAAGCTTTTTATTCCCAAGCAAGCTCTTTCACTGCTGGATGAAAAATGTAATAGCTGGGAAATTTGTTCAACTGAAAAGCTGAGTTCTGCCAAGAGGAAAGTTTTCACACCAAAAGTCTGTCACAAAATGTGAATTATTACAACGGGTGAAGTTACAAATTGCTGTCAAGTGGGTGCTGGATGATGTTAATATGAGTGTTTAGGGCAGTGCACATTTAATTATTAACTGTTATGATACAATGCCATTATTGCTTCTGGGTCTGTATACTTTAATTTAGTGTGCTTCTGCTATTGGGATTTTCAGGCAGCTATATCAATACAAAGCCTTCTCCTTTGAATATGGAGCTGAAGAATTTGGTCCGTCAGATTCACCAGGAGACCAAGCTACTACTACTGTTACCAAAACAAACAATAAACCTAAAAACAAGCAAAACAAAATAAAAACCCAAACCAAACCCCCAAAACACCCAAAGCAAAACTCCAAAACAAACATGTAAACCAGCAACAGTTTCTTGTGGGCAAAATGGCATAGAGCAATGTGTGAACAGTTAAAGTAATTTTATCATCCTTCAGAACACATCTGTCTGCAGGATGGAATGGTATTGGTGTTGGTTGCGTTTCAGAAGGAGAGCACCTAGGTGAAAGGTTGAACTGAATTTTTTTCAATGAAATACACTGACAATTCAGTGTAATTCAATGTAATTAACTCCAGGCCATGGCTATGGGGTGGAGGGCACAGTATCTTCTGGATGTGCCATGGGATCTCTAAGATTCTGAATTGCACCTTTACCCCTCAGCAGCCGATAGTCCTGTCAGGCTTACATTGACAGTCTGGGGTTGGTTCTTTCCAACATGACCAAAGAACACCAATGCCAACAGCAGCTTTTTTTACTCTCTTCCCTCTCATGCCTGATTTTCTTTCAGATAATGTATAAAATGATAGATACTTTCTATGTCACAGTCCAGGGAGCTTGACCTGTGTGCTGTGGTAATTCACACTCTTGGCAGTAAGTTCCTTGTATTTGTGGTTTAAAAAAAACCTGCAGTTCTTCATCACTCTTTCTGCCCCTGGAGTGGTGGACACGATCTGTTCTCATTGGGAAACACTAAATCTGTGTGGAGCACAAATATAAATAGGGATTTATGTTATAAGTCTGTGGACATTTTTGAGAGAAAATGGTTTTTGAGGAAAGTTGAATTTGCTCGATGGGCGGAATGACAGTATTTCTGAATCAACAAAAGGACAATGCTTTGGAAAAGAGAGTGCATGATTCAATGATGAATGAAAAGCCAGAATGAGAAATGAAAGCCTATGCATATTAATAAGGAAATGGAGAAACTAGATAGACTATATCCAAATTGGTATAAATTCTAATGATCAAGGATTTTAAGACCTTCAGGGGTAAATCTATGATTAGAAAAGCTATAAGACTCTGTAGAAATGAAGGATGTTCTAAGGTAATGAGTGGAGTACTGAGATCCCTATCCCAGGGTAGATCAGGTCTGCTGCATTGTCTGTCTTCCGGCCCATGGCTGGTGGTTGTGGGGCTAGAGTTCCTAAGTGTCCCTCAATGGCATAGTCCAGGGCAGAGCAGTGACCTGGTAGGGATTATCTGATCACTGCTTTTGGCAGGATTGTTTATCAGTAGTAGTACTCTGTCCTTGGAACATGCAGGTTAGTGTGGCAATAGAGGAGAACAGAGGAGGCAAGCAAAAGTACTATGGCACATCTTAGGAGACGTACCTCTTGTTGTAGCAGAGAGTCTTTTCCTTCTGTTGACATAAATTCATCCAAAATTTTCAGTTGAATAAATCTTCTCCTTTGTAGCTGAACAAAGAGCCTGTGATAAATATGCACTTTTACTGATTCAGTGCCCAAACAGGTAAGTCTGAAGGCAGGAAATGTAAGACCAACATTTTGCTCCGTCCCTGGCAGTGTTCAAGGCCAGGTTGGACAGAGCCTTAGGCATCATGGTCTAGTATGAGGCATCCCTGCCCATGGCAGGGGGGTTGGAACTAGCTGATTTTAGGGTCCTTTCCTACCCTAATTATTCTATGATTCTTCACAAACTTATTAAAATCTTTCTTCTTCCTGTACCTTTTATCTGAGTCCCTCTATTTCCTTTTCTATTCAAAGTGCTAAATAGTTTATGTATCTTTTGAAAACTATGGAAAATTACCTCAATCCAAAAATTATTTTATATGTATAATTTTCTTAATTTTTTTATTTAATTTTTGAGATTACTGAACTGAAATATTATCAAAGCTTTCGTGTCTGGTTTTGGCTGAAGGCATTAATGGAATTTATCCGAGTGTCCAAGCTGTGTATAGCTACGCTGTCAGGAAGGACTGACAGGACTTGTGGAGGTTTAAACAGGCGAAGCCAGACTAGAAGAAGCACGTACCTTACAAGCACTTACTCGTAGTGAGGCGATAGTATAATGTTACATACAGAGGTGATGTAATGGAAGCTGCTTTAAAAATGAGGTCTACATTAAAAATCGTATGTAAACAATATTCTGCTTTATCTTCTGCTGTGGACTGCCTTGAAATGCTCCAGCTCCCCATGCTGCAGATGTAGGCTTTTCACAGCGTTACCAGGATTTGGTGCATGTATTTCATCAGTGGTTCTGGTACTGAACTAACTTGCTCATTAATGGCTGCACAGCTCATTAATTTTTCAATGAACTTTTTTCCTTGCCTTCTAGGTTTATGATGAATGTGACTTGGGAAGGTAAAGATTTGTCCTTCACAGCAGATGGTTATCAGGCACACCCCAGGCTGGTGGTGATAGTGCTCAACAACGATCGCCAGTGGGAAAAGGTGAGCATTCATTACTTCTGGGTAAAAGATGTGACGGGGATAGGAGAGACTTGGTTAGAACCCTATTAGCTACAAGTAGACAGATTAACGTCGTGGATGTCAATGATGATACTCTGCTGTAGTAGGTTTGTCACGACAGTTCAGAAAAGGTAATTTGACCTGTTTCTGAGTAGATATAAGGAGTTTTAACAGGGAAGACAACATATCAGTGAAGATAAACCACGTGGATTTCAGAAGATTTCTGTGAAACACACCTTGCATTTCTTCATACAATTCAGTCAAATAAAACAGATGACTGAAAAATCTCCAGAAACTTGGGCCTTAACTACCTAAATTTGGATGAATTTGTGTATCATGACAGCTCCAGTCGGGGTTGGTTTTTTTGGCTTTGTTTTGTCTTCTTTGACACAATTTAGAGTAAAAGTACGTTCTTTTTTAACCTGTGAAATTTCTGTGAAGGAGAGGATAATCCGTGTAATGTTTACCTAAAAAGTTCAGAGTCTTGACTTGTGTTTTCCTGGTAGGCAAGTGATCTCCATAAGCCTCTATATAGACTACAAGAAAAAGTGTCTCAATATCAGGGTTAAGCATATATGTGAGTAATAAAAGGAAGAGTTTACAATGAGTGTTTTTTCTTTAAAACTCTCACCTCAGCCTGTGATAGTTTTGGCTCACAGTTTTGCAGGTTACCCATGGTCCCATGTTTTAAAAACAGGGGAGCTTAGAAACTGTTTGCAATATGAGACTATAGGAAAAAATACATCTGTATCAGCCACCAGTTTTATTTCACATTCATAAAGCATGATCCTGTATTATCTAAATTGCTGCTGAAACCTATGAACTCTTTTTCTTATAGCTTTTGGATCCCATAAAGTCAACTTAAAACTCCAGTTTGTAAGACTGCAAGACTCTTTATAAGTTGAATAATAATGACAAAATAAGAATTACTGAAGGACATCTCAGTAAATATGCTAGTCATGCAAAACCACAGGGAGTAGTCCTAGATTATGCTATGTATTTCTTTATGTTCATTTGATGCAAATTTAATTCTCTGGATAAATTTAATCCTATCCAAACATGCCAATCTGAATCTTTGGAGGAATCTTTTGCTCAGTAACTATTATGAAAATGTCTTACCCTATTTTAAAATTCCACAACAGTCTGAATATCATATATAAAGTTGTGGAAAAAGTATTATACTACTTGGGGAATATTAGTATGAGGCACAAAAGGAGAAGACAGAGAGGCAGCCAACAATGCTTATGTGCATTTTGTACCTTGAAACTTCTCTAAAGAGACCATTCAAAGGACAGGGGAGATATGCTTGATGTTTTTGAAAAAAAATGTGCTAACAGCAGCAAAGAAATGCTGGATATATGAACTGACATTATGTCCAAGAAATAACTTGAGCCTTTTTTAACCTTCAGGCGACTCCTCTATCAGAGAATTGAAGATTTGGTGCAGGTTTTGCTCTATCTAGCTGTGCATGGTGTATGGCAGCAGTGCACACTCCACCTGCTGCCCTGGGCGACAGGACTTCTGTAGGCTGATGCTTACATTGACAGTTGCACAGTTTTCCACCTGGGAAATCCCTTCCTGCTCATTGCTGTGCTGGGGGGCTTCTAGGAGGAAAAGAGTGACTGAAGGGAGGCTCTACCCCCAAAAAAACCCTGTGCATCTACTCCTAGCTGCCCCTTTGCTTTAGAGCCTTTTTGTTAGCAGGCCTGCCAGGTTACTTCAGTAGAGGCAGCCTGCCCAAGCTGCAGCTTTCATGTCTGCTTCTCTATTGTAGGACTATGGGAAGGGGGCCAGGTTTAATTATGTCAGAGGGGCGAAGTGAAAGGCAGCCAAGAACGGGCTGTCACCACCAGAATTACTCTTCTGACCACAAGCTGATCCCTGCCTCTGCGGATGAAGACAAATAAACTGACTAATCACTTACCCTGGCAAGCTGCATGTAGCTCCCAGCTATCTGAGAGCACCCCAGATTTATATCGGCAGGGCATCACTGTGCATTTCAGAAATAATAGGGCAGTTCCTCTGACTTACAGGCATGAGAAGGCCCTCGCCCAGCCCCTGGTTTATTTGAACATCTCTCCAGTATCATCTCAACATTCTTTCCAAGTTGCATTTCTCGCCCCATATCTCTTGGCCAATTTCTTTCTCCTTGTTTCTTTCTCCTTGTGCTGTTTTTCTCAATTTCAAAACTGTCAAAGTTACTCATCTGAGATCTAACTTTTCCTACTCTGAATTTCCAGACAGGCACATGCTGTTACTTCCAGTGACAGTATTGCAGTACCACAGAACTGTTTTATTGAAGTCTTACTAAATATCTTCAATCCTATGTGGAAAACATCGATTCCTAGAATCTAATTAAATGATTTACTCATGTGAAAAACTGACAGTGCAACAGCCTGCTAATCCTTATAATGTAACTAATGTACATAGAAATTGCGAGTAGCTACTTTTATTATTTATTTAAGAAAGACTAATTGTGGTTTATGTGAAGATGTTTTTACTCATTATTCTCCTGAAAGTGCAAGATTTAATATTAAAACCCATTCTTCTTTGGTTTTAGTATAATAATGTGCTTTTACTTAAATACAGTTTCTCTTGGTGTCAAAATTGATATATTTGACTCGAAGCTTGAGGTTATAGCAAATCCATTCAACCACAGTTGAACCATACATCTCTAAGTAATAGAGATGCCTCCCTAGGAAAATAAGTTCCTTTTTCTTTACAAGTGACTCAGTATCAAAACTTTGAGGTGGTAACTTCACATGTAAATGTGTTAAGTGAGGGATTTGTCCCATATCAGATTCTGAAAAAAGCTGGTTGGATGGTAATAGTTTGAAGACTGAAAAAACACTTTTGGGCACGTTCAGCATGCATCCAGCAAGATATTGTGACAGATCCTAAAGCAGCTACTCAAACTTCTGACATCAACGTTCGTATTCTTGCTGCTAATCTTGACAGGCACAGGGGCTGCTGTTTTCTGGCAAGAGATTTTTAAGAAAATAAGCTTAATGTGCTTGTTTCAGTGAAGCTGAAATTTGTCAGAGTTCACAGTGTTGCCCAAATATCAGCAAAGCGCTGCGGGAACACTGTGCTAGTGCTAAAAAGCCCTCAGGGATCCAGCAGTACCACCTGCAGCTCCCCCATTAAGTTTATCTTAGTGAGGTGTGACCTGGGTCTCATCCCTGGCCCATTAACTTCACTGAATCGCAGACTTCGGTCTGTTAGTGTTTTTTAGTCCTTTTTAATGTGGAAATAAAAACAATCAAACCTATATTAAAATCATATACTAGAATATAATTAGGGGCAAAATTACGTGGTTTAATTAACTGTGCAGATCATATATGTTAAGTAAGATAGGGACGACTGTGTAACATTTAAAGATGAGTGTAGTCTATGTATGAAGATGAGTTCCAGGGTAAAAACAATCTTTTCTGGTGCTCCCACAGGTAGATACAGATAAAATAACTGTGGTGGTCTGTATGCTGGGTGAATTTGTGAAATATAAATATCCTATATTTTTGTAGCCACTGAATTTTTACAAGAAGCAACAGTAATGGGAACTACATGGCACAATTGCAAGTTAGTTAGAACTGTTACTTACATCTGGGTCTATTCTAAACACAACCAATCATTTTTAACTTTCTCTTAATGCAGAATTTAATGTGGAACTTGATTTTGCTCTGATTATCTAGCATATGCCAGATTTACAAGCTCTGTGTGAGGTTGTACACATTTTCATCTAAGTAGGAATGAGTGGGCAGAGGGTGCGCAATTCCTGCCTGGAATAAATGAACCAAGGTCTTCACAGAGAGCTCCATCTGGCTACTAACATCCACCATCACGTAGCTGAGAAAAGACAGCCATTACATCTAATGGTATAGCTGCAACTTCACTAGACAAGAACTGAAAAACCGAACGCTCGGATTGCTGACAGGTTTTTGTCAGAGTTCTGTCATAATAAAAAGTCACTTAGATGGTGCAGGGCAGTTTCTTATGAAATCTCAATTGATTTCAGAACAGGGATCGTGACATTTGAAGGATCCTGATGCCTCATGATAGACATTCCCTAGAAGTTGTAAAGAAATGCATCTATTTTAACTATAACAGATGAAATTGCATTATCTAATAATCCATTTGCTGTTATAGCTTTTGTGAGTGGCTCTGTGGCCTAACATGATATATTATCTTTGCTCATAGCAGAAACAGCGTGCTCTTCAGCATCTGCTGGATTGTCATTTTCTTTGTTCCATCCTTGTTGCTTAGTGTATTTAGTCTTCTTGTAAATGTGCCTGGCCTGACACTCACTGTCGAGTGAAAATTGCATATTGTTTCTGTATCAGTGAGCTTTTACTTAGCTGAAAGGCCTTTCCTTTGACCTTTCTGTACAGGATGGTTTGAATTGCACCAATTATTATGCAGCATTTCTTAAATCGTGTTCCCAAGGAGGATGGTTCTCTCCTCTCTGCTGCTGTAAAGGAGTCACAGCTACTATGGAAAGCAGAGTAAAGTGTGCTTCACTCCTGTTCGTTACAGCTAGCATCAAAGAGGGGATTAAAGGATAGGAGGACTTTCAGGGCAGCTCTTCCTCTCTGGAGGTCAAGGTATGGCTACCTGGACATCTTTGGAGAGCTGTGAGATCTTGACTGAGTGCAGAACTGACAGAAAGTCATCTCTCACTGGGAGGAGGAGGAAGGAGATGTCAATTTGTTTAGCTCTTTGCCTTTACCTCATAAAATGCCTGCTCTGGCATGAGTTTGAACTCTTGCACTACATACAGTGATATGGCACATTTCCCAGTACCAAAACTACGCTAACTGCCGAGGATTTGGTGAGTGCCAAATCCTCATTTATCAACTAATTCTATGTCGATAAATGAGGCCATGGGAAGTGTTAATTTTTCTTCCTCCTGTTGCTTATTCTCTCTCTGGGTGCTGTGTTTGTGGCAGTGCTGGGCCCTTCCTGTCAGCAGCAGGAGCGGCCATGAGGGAAGGGCCCTGCATTTGCAGAACCCACATGAGATTTTGCAGCAAATTTTGAGAGCTTCAAAGTCTTTAAATGGGCTTTTTCAAACCACACAGGACTGTAAAACACTCCCTTTTAATAAGACATGAAAGCACTCGCATCGTATTTTATCACTTAAATTCAGCTGGCATTGTGAAATAGGGACCTTCAGACACACGAAGTGACGCAAAGATTTGCAGCAGAAGGTACGCAGCAGATGCTGCATCTGGAGGAAGGATTTTGCTCTTGTGCTTTGTTCTGCAGCTGCTTTTATCGTTAACCCAACAAACTCAATTTATGCTTTCTAGTTATTGGCTTAAAACCTGCCAGAGTAGCTCTTCGTTGGGAGTGGAAAAGTGTAATGAAATAATAGTAGTTCATAGTTTTTATATAAACCAAGATTAGTTAGATTTTGCATTTGCTCAACATTATTTTCTTCACAAAAGTGAGAGAGCTCAGAAAGTATGTTTGCAATATGTATGTGTGTTTAGTGTGGAAAGAACACCCCCGAAGATTTTTCGCTTTTCAAAGGTTTGGTCGGGTCCTGGGAGTGCATTTAGTATCCGCGTTGTCACATAACATTTTTTCTTACAAAAGGATGGTGACTGTGTATTGTGTACAGATCCCATCTGCTGGGAAGAGGGTGACAGGACCGAGTTATTTGTTTTCTGTGAGATGTGCCGGTGTGACAGACTTCATTTTCATGCCAGCACTGGCACGGAAGGGAGAACATATTCTGCTCTTTTCTCTCTCTGCTCAGGATCTGGCCTTGCTCTTTTTCCCTGTACGATGGTCTCTGCGAAGGTGTGTGATTAGGAGTTTGTCAGTCTTCCTTGTGTCATTTAGAGACTGTTTCAGGGTGCAGCGGGAGAGGGGTCTTCATGGGGTACAGCCGTGTGTAAGCTTGCAAGCTGTCTGTCCTTCTTAGGCTAGCTGTATTTATCCAGCTGTTACACAGAAACACACCAAATACTTCATTATCACCCTCCTTAGCTGCAGTCTTTGAAAGATAAATAGGCTGCATGAGGTGGTCAAACCATGTATGTAATACAGTGAGTTTGTTAGGTGCTTCAGGCAACAGTGAATGAGATGAGGGCCCTATGATTGCTAATTCAGCCTGACATCAAACAAGCTCTTCTGTGCTGTCAGCTATTTTCTGCTTTCCTTCCTGTATCCTGCAGAGATTAAACCAAAGGGAATATTCCAGACTGCATATGAAGATGGAGAAAATAGGAAAGAATGCACAAATTCAAAAGAAATAGTGATATATGTCTGTACTTGAAGCTAAGTTTTGCACATACAATAGTGAATTTAATTTTGCTTATTCCGTAGCTTTTCTGTGTCATTTCAACCCTTCACTCTGTAGCAAAGGGTTATTATCCATTGCACAAGGATTTTGAAAGAACTAAATAAGATATGAAGTGTAAATATATAAAAATATATATACACGTAGTGTTTGATTCACTATTGAAATAGTATTTTTTATGAAAGTCCCAGTCTTTTGGCCATGAATAAGGATTTTTATAATTTGGGCCGGGGTCCTTCCCAAAAATGATTCTGTTGCCCTTTTTTCAAATGAGGGCCTTCGTCTGTATTTCTCTGGGATTGAGGCCACATCATTATCAGTCTAACTAAGAATGACAGAAACTTATAAATCTCTCAATATTTTGTGGCATTTCCACATAGTAGAGTGAAAGTATTTGCATGCAGTTTTTGACAGTTCTATAATGAAGCATGTCTGCATTTTTTGAGCACTATCCTCAGCATGAACTTTCTTTTTAAGAAAATGTTTGTTTTACAAATACATACTATGGTGTTTATGACTTTAAAATCTTTCTTAATGCAGTTTACTTTCTGCTTCTGTTTTTTGAATCTAGCAATGCAGATATTCCATTGTATCTGCTGTGAATAAGCTCATTTTTGCTTTTTATTTCTCTAGTAATATTAATTGGATTTCTAGTAATATTAATTGGATTTTTAGGAGGCTCTATTTCTAGATACATTTTTGTGTTCTTTGAACTCTAAGCATGCTATTCTCTTCTCCCTTGCATGACTTGCTATAGAGCATAACTAAATTTAGTTAATTCAGTTAAAGTTTGAATGCCTAAATCAAATGTTCAGGCCTGTCTTTGAACTGTTCAGTAGTTTCATCTTTCAGGTTGCATAATCCAGAAGTCCAAATATTCCTTCTGCACTTTATTTAATGCTCTATTAAATGGCTGTTATTCTAAAAAAGCCATGTTACCTAAGTGAAAAAGAGATTTTACAGACTTAACAGAACTCGCTTTACAAAAGTAGCTGTATTTTTCCCTATGTTCTACATTTGCCTTAAGGTGCTAAGGAAATTATTTGTCAGCACATGAGATTTTGAAACGTCAGATGCTTGCAGGTGAAGGTGACTTTGAGTTACACCAAAATGGGCATTGATGGGGATTTTAAATATTAATCTTCCAAGAAAGAGGAAAGGGATGCAGATCAGACTGAGCAAACTGCCCTCATTCATCTAATTTCTTGTCATTAGGGAGTGGGTACACCAAGTATAAATGTTTTATCTCATATTGGCTTCAGGATGGCTGGGCCTGCCACACCAGTTCAAATATGTGAGATTATTCTTGGAGCATGTCTCTGGTTGCCTAGTGTTACTGAGCTGTGCTTTCAGCCAAGTTCTCTGGACAGTAGTCTTGCCTCCAGGACCTAGGAAAAATGGTTATCCTGACTGACACAAAGTTTTGAAATCTAAAAAATATTTCTATTCTGTTTGGTTTGTTTCAAATTCTATGAATCAGTAACCCAAAGAAAACAAGACAAAAGAATAGATTGGAGTAGTTTAAATTCTTTCACATCAAATTTATCTCTACATATTCTGATAAATTAGCATGTATTTCTAGCATGTATAAATTAGCATGTAGATAGCAAGTGCAGAACTGTGAGTGCACTGTCTTTATTAAAACTTTTCTATTTCTGTTTACAAGCTATTTCAATTGGTGGGTTTATGTGTTTAACAGTGAAAACCACACTTCCTGAGCTGTTTTCTTCTACCCATCTCCCATCCTATCAAAAGGTAATTTTGGCAACTGGCCTGTGCAGTATTTTAACTCCCTTTTGTCCTCGGGCTACTCTTTTCCAAGCAGCGATGGCTTGAAGACTGAGGCGATAAGAAAAAGCTTCTGAATGGCAAAGTGTTCCCTTAAGACTGATCAAGAAGAAGGAGGAAGTTTGAGGCAGCAGATGGAAAGAATAAGATAGTAATTCTTCATTGTAGTGGTAACATCTCCACAGCAGAGGCAATGTATTTCTATCCTTGTGTAAATTTACCACTGTTTTATTTTTGTGGACCTGTTACTCTTTGAAACTGGCCATGAAAATTGTTACTAGTCTCTGCTAAGTGTGTGCAGAGTTACTGTTCATCACTACTGTTCCATATTGGAGGTTTGTAGTTTCACCTGAAATTAATGTTGCAATCACTTGTCATTAAAATTAGAAAATGTTGCATAAAGAATCAGGGTTACCAATATTAGTAGGTAAGCATGCTAATTTAAACACGGGCCCCTTCTACCGCAAACCTAGATGCTTGGATTTTGTTGGAGGATGCCACGTTTAGTGCATTTCGTCAGTAGCTATAATGCTTATGAAGTAGCACACTGAAAATGAGTGCTGCAAAACACTGGAGGCAATTGAATTTTGAAGCTGTCTGGTTGGTAAACTAATTCACTGTAAAATGGTTTATTCAAATATCACTGTTGTCTCCTACTGAGAGCAGCAACTAAACTTTTCAGATTCTACTTTTCAGATTTTACGTATGAACTTTATTTATATTCTAGAAAATTTGTAGTGACCTTCACATGTGAAACCAGGACTTTGAATGCTGCTTTTACCTCAGATATTTTGCTTTGTTGTCATTGGTAAGCCACTTAACAGTCAGTGTTGAACAAGGCCAAAACATAGAATCACAGAATGGTTTGGGTTGGAAAGGACCTTAAGATCGTCTAGTTCCAACCCCCCTGCCATGAGCAGGGACACCTCACACTAAACCATGTCACCCAAGACTCTGTCCAACCTGGCCTTGAACATTTAGGTTTGCACACAAATTCTTAGACTTTATAAGAGGAGCAGACCTTTTTGTAATCTTCTGAAATACAGTGAGTATGTACAGTTGTTATAACCTGTTGTTTTTTTCCCTAAGCATTTGAAAGTTTTAAAGGCATCCAGAACAGATATTGACTGGATGTAATACTAGATCTGACTAACGTGACATAAATCCTGATCCTGCAGGACACCTACATATAGATACATTTTCATAAATTATCTTTCTTATAATGGGAACATGCTTATGTTTTAGTTTTGCTTATTCAACAGTTTTTCTGTGTCTCTGTAACAAAGGGATATTATCACTTGTACAAGGATGTTGAAAGAACTAAATAATAGATGAAGATACAAAACATTGTATCTTCATAAATAAGTAATACCATTCATATGCTTAGTAACAATGCTATAATTAGTTCTGCACAAGCTAAAAGGGTTCTAATAAAAATATTAAAATCCTCACATTTTAATTGTGCTTTAATTGCATAAAACTAAATTCTTACCCTCCACTTAAAATAAAAAAGGTGTTTTGATCATTCAGAACTGTAGCAGGATGATAGAAGTGTGACATGTAATCTTTAACAGTATAGCTATTTTAAAATCAGAATATCAAATAAATGTTGAAACTGTTCACTTGTGAGTCCAGCATCAGCAGCAAAGCAAATTCAGCACTGTGCTAACCATCTATTAATTGGACCAAACAGATCCAACAGAAACATTTCCCAACAGAAGGAGTGACCTACAGGTTCTTTCCAATTACTCCTCATTTGTCATTCTTAGCTCACCAGTGAAGATTTTCAGAGCTTTCCAGCCTTTTACTTTTCTACCATTCTTCATGACATTGACATCTTTCTCTTGTACTTTTCTTCATTGTCCTTTCTGACATTTTGAGTTACTCGTACTGGTGGTAGGAGGGATGACCTGCAATGCACATGCAATTTCGGCACCATATGAAACCCAGATGAAGTCACTGTGACACCCTGGGACTGAAGCAGTAGATCTTCTTTGGACAGAGAAATAGGGATGCCCCTAAGACCCAAGGCAAGGTCTTAATTTTTAGTTATTTCTTTAAAGTAAGTTTACAATGAGTGAATATTTAGTTAAATACATGGAAGGCAACAGATGAATTTTGGATCTAACTTTAGAGATTCGCTCAACATGTAGCACTCCCATAAAAATACATCAAAAGAAATCAGCATTTCCCCAGAATCAGCTGTTTAAAAATATGACTGGTTATATCCTCCTCAGAATAATAAAATGGCAGCTACTCCAGTTGAAGGATGAAAGAGTACCATGATTCCTTTCTCAACAGCCTCAAAGCAGCCACTACATTTTTGATAGGACCAGGTGAGCTCATATTGTGGTTGGCAGTTTGTATTCATGTGGGTCCATGTGATAATGATGCAGGTGCAGTGTGGCTTGCAGAGGGAAATAAGTGCTTCAGGATTCAGCAGATGTGCCTCCTCCCAGAATCCTCTACCGAGTGATTTAGAAAGGCAGGTGCTGCCACTATACAGTCCTGAGCACACAAATGCAACTGAGCCTCAGTCACGTTTCGTTTCTTCTTGCTGCTTGGAATAGGCAGACGGTCGGGCACGTTTTCTGCTCCTGAAATCCATGCTATTGCTTGGCACGTTTGCCGTTCGACTGAAGCACCGAGCTGGCTGGAAATCTCCCCATTCCAGATGGCCAACTTCATGGCGTACTTATGGCATAGATCTGAACAACACCATGTAAGCTAATATAAACCAGCACAGACTCAGCTGTGGATGCAGTTATATACCGTAACTTGATGATTCAACTGTTTTTGCAATATAACTGCCTCACACAGAGTTAGACAGATTTGTTTCTCCATGTATGAAATAGTTTTTCTCACACAGACTTCATCCATTGTGGTTTGGTTAAATTTCATGCTAGTATAAATCCTGTGCTCGGTTCCCACTGATTTAGGTGGGAATTCTTAATTCCCTCAAGATATTTTGAATTTCCTCCTTTAAGTGTATAGAGATTTGGTATTTCTGCCTCCGGCATTAAAGTTCAGCAAAACATCTTGAATTATAAACAGGACAGAAAGGAAACTGCAAAGGGTACGTGGTTGTATGCTTCCCTAGGTAGGAATGGATATAAATCAAGTTCTTTGGAAATGTTTGTGATTTATTTTAAAGTCTTTAGAAGACAGAAGGCAGATGACAATTTTTCACAGGTTTTTTAGGACACGGGTCTCTTATTGTACTGTTAATTCCCACCATTTTCCTTGAAAAAGAAATATATTAGCAGTCTCATGGTTATGTTACAGTTTGTTTAGTTTAAGCAACTAAAGAATTATTCAAATGCATTAGGTTATAAATGTTGTGGATTGCTAGCTCATTTATATTATCTGTCATTGCTACTTGGATAAAACATACAAGTTTATGTTGCAATTAGATTTATGGATACAAAGTAGTTCAATACAATCTGAAGAAGAAAATGCTAGTTTTCAAAATACTTAAATCATATGCCTCTTTCTGGTGTTCCAGAAGTGGAAAGAAATGTAGCTTAGTTTAGAAGGGATAAGGTATAATAGTAAATAAATAGACAATTTTAATGTAAAGTGGGGAATGCTTTCTTAAACTCCTTCAGCAGTTGTCATTAATTGAAGCAGAATAAAATATGTTATCTGTAATAAGAATTAAATCGTGCACAATTGTACTTGTGTTTACTAGAAATCTCGTTTGGCCTGCCTCAGGTGCAATGATAAAGGCTTTCGCAATGGCTTTCAAACCATAAGAATAGATAAGTCTTCTTTTTAAGAAGATGCAGAAATTATATTATGATACTTTGGTTCTCAGTCTGATTTTTACATGTGTTGTGGGGGTAGTTTATTTTTCTGGTTTTCTGCTTTTTTATTTTTCTTTTTTTTGCTAGCTGTTTTTTCATTACTGCAAAATGGTCCTAACTACAAGTGGAGTGTCTGGTTGCTGTTCTGGCTCAAGTGGAAATGATGCATGTCAAATTTCAGCACAGCTATGGCCAGGTTATAGATAGTGTTAACTGATGTCAACCAGTCTTTATAAAGCTGTTATCTCTTAAAATTTTACCTTATTTGTCTCTAGCACAGTGCATTTTCTCATTTCATGCAATTACTGAAAAGTTCTAAGTAATTTTGATAACAAAACCCCAAGACAACTGTCTTTGCAATGTAATTTCCTGTACCTGTATCCCAGCACATTTAATACTAGCTCTCATTTGTCAAATGAGACATCAGCACATCAACAGCCTGTGTATCTTGGCATTTCAGGTGGGGAAATGGGAGAACAACTCCCTGAGCCTGAAGTACTCTGTCTGGCCAAGGTACAGCTCTTTTGCAGACAGCGACCCTGATGATAACCATTTGAGTATTGTCACCCTGGAGGAGGCTCCCTTTGTCATTGTTGAGGATGTGGATCCTTTGATGGAAAGTTGCCAGAAAAACACTGTGCCATGTCGTAAATTTGTCAAAATTAAGTAAGTAAATACACAGCATTCCTTTTTTTCTCTCCCTCCCCCCCCAAGTAAAAACTATATTCCTCAATTTTCTCATTAATACTTTGCTTATTTCATCATATAATTGTTTTCTGATACTTTGCTGTGTTTTCCTCTTGCTTCCTATCTTTGCTTTTCCTTCTATATTCCATTTCCTCTTTCTTTTTCTACTTCCCACACTCTATACTCTTGACTGCACATCTTTATTAATAAAGTTGAAAGGTTCTGGTTATAGACGTGGAATTCACATTGAATTAACAAGATAGTAAGTTTATAGCAAATTCAGAGTCAACTAGAATTAGCACTTTTCAGTCATGTGGAAGAAGGATGCATTCTAAAATAGGATTGTTTTAATGAGTCCTCTTTGAATTCTTTCCAGTTATGTTGAAATACGCCTGTTTTAATTTGTCTTTAACAATTTGAGAGTACCTCCTATTGAAAATGTATGTTTATGCTGCAATTTGGTGCAGGATAAACTACTCCAGCATAAGGTAGCACTGTGACATACCATATAAAAAAAAGTCCCCTGCTTTGATTGCATTGGAGGAGTCATTCAAAATCAGCAGAAAATTTATCTTTGTGAATTTATTAGTGTTGATGCACCATTCTGTGCTTCAGTCTACATTATTTATGAACTGAATATAATAACATTTTTTACTGAGCAGGTGTTAGGGGCTATAAGGCATGTTTCTGAAGATTTCCAGAGACTCCTGAATGGTTGTGTACATGCTTCCTGAAGTCCAGTAAAACATTTCTTTTGACATAACTGTAGTTAGTCAAGTTCTAAATTAGTTTTATTTTAATTTTGAATTCTTTGAAAGGCTTTAAAATATTGCCTTGGCTTCTGAAGACACTTATAAAGTTCTAGAGTCCTGAAATTAATGTTTCAGAAAAAAAAATATAGGGAAACCCTTGTGTTTGCACTCAAAGGTGGCCTGAAATTCACCTTCTCAAAGTACAGAAAAAGGTGCAGCGTTCATTTTCAGTACAGGGAACTGCTGTGCCTTTATGTAACATACGCGTTGGGAAGTTCTCTAATTACTAAATGACATGTAGTCTTCTGTCTTGAGAATAAAAGTAATAAATGTTTAATTCAAGCCTAAGAGAGATGTTAGTGAGAGGAGACTATGGCTTGATGGAGAAGTGAAGTGCAGGAGGCTAGATACCGGAGCAGAAAGCATGTAATACAAGGTCTACTCTTATCTTCCATTTATTTCTCATCAAGCAACTGTGTTATGACTAGTAAGAGCTACAAACACCATATAAAGCATCCTGTGGATTATTTCTCCATCAATTCAGAAAAACATGGTCACTCACAAGTATGACAAAATGTCATTTCAGAGTATGCTGAAATTTGCTATTGTGGTTCAGTTTTTCTCAGTAGAAATGTTTCTGTCTCTCTTCTTTGTTGACAGCAACTCAACTAATGAGGGAACTAATGTAAAGAAGTGCTGCAAAGGATTCTGCATCGATATCTTGAAGAAGTTGTCTAAAACTGTCAAGTTCACCTATGATCTGTATTTGGTGACTAATGGGAAACATGGCAAAAAAGTCAATAATGTGTGGAATGGAATGATTGGTGAAGTAAGTTCTGTTAGGTAAAAGAGCTCTTAAGTAAGAACTTAGCAATGTTTGTTCTTAATTCTTTTGGAGAAATGAGGTATTCTCTACTGAGTAATATTGGTGGTGTCTTCTCTTTGTGGATCAGGTGGTATATCAACGTGCAGTTATGGCTGTGGGGTCTCTCACTATTAATGAAGAGCGCTCTGAAGTGGTTGACTTTTCAGTGCCATTTGTTGAGACTGGGATTAGTGTCATGGTGTCACGGAGCAATGGCACAGTTTCACCATCTGCTTTTCTAGGTATGATTCTCCAACCCATCCAGATCATTTAATTGCATTTCTATAGAGTTGGGCAGGTTTCATTGTTCATTAAGCTATATAGTGCATTGACATGTTTCTGTCAACTTTTGAATTCTTCATTAGGAAGTTTGTACTGTGTTGACATGCTGATCAACATGACTATTAGCACATGAAGATAGTGCTGTTGGTTTCGGATGCAGTGAGTGAAAACAAACTATTTCAATATGAAAAAAGAATTCCCAAAATCATCAGTTGGGAAAATTACTTCCTCAAAACCTGCTTCTTTACAAACTAATTTATGCTTGTTTAGCCCATTATAAATGGTTTCATATCTTTTTAATATTCACATTCACAAAAAAAATTTAAAACAACTTGTAGAACGGCTAACAAAAAGAGACTTCCTATGATCAGAAGAGGTCTGATGGCTAGTTCAATAACAGTTCCCTCTGACTTCTGAACACCGCACTACTGCACTGGAGAGCTTCTGAGTATTTTCTCCATTGATGCAATTAACAGTGGAATTGTGATGATGCAGTTGAACAGGGGAGATACAGCAAAGAAATGAAAGGCTGGGCAGAAAGGACATGTGATATAAAAAAACCAAAGACTTTGGTCTTCTTTCCTTGTTCGCTTCTTGTTTCAATTGTTTATTTCTCCTTCTCTTCTAGTGTTTAGTGTTTACTTCTGTATTTAATGCTTAGCCTAAATTTACCTGAAGCTAAAAAGAGAATGAGCCATGAGATAGATCAGAAGTGTCTGGAATGCTGTTATGTTCCTCGTAGTGTATTTGGGAACAGTACATTTAAATATGTTTTGCAGTAGAAAGTAGTGCTAGTGACACTAAAATCATTTAAGTGAAATTGGAAGAAAAACCAAACCCAAACAACCCAAAACCCAACCATGTTTTCCAGATATCTTATGGAACAGTTCAGTATGTTCAAGTCCATTGATGCCTTTTTTGCATCACTGATTATAGGTTTCTTTTAGATTGCCAAGTGTAAGTTCTTCCTTCTACTGAAATCGCTTGTAGCCATCGAGGAGCAGATGTTGGTGTAGTATCAGCTACAAGTGGGAAAATGAATGGGTTTTCTTGCACAAGAATCATCATTTAGCAACACAGCATATTTCTCATACCTGTTCCATAAAGGCACTTTACAGAGATGATGCAAATAAATATAATACAGTGAGTAATCAAAAAACTTCCCAAACATAGTGGTACCTAAACAGATTTTGTTGGTGGTTAATATTTTTGTTTAATGAATTAAAGGCTTAATTAAATTATAAGAGGTTGCACTTTTTAATGAAACTATTCAGATAGTGTCTTTTCATTTCTCTAAGTCATTGACCTGTAAAGATAATTCATTTTTAAAATTGCAGTCGCAGCATGTTGAAATTATCATTTGAACTATAAGTACTGGAATGCTTTCTAAATGTGCTGCAAACGCAGTAGATTTTTACTACAGAATCTGCTTATCTCTGAAAAACCTGCTTACAGCTACCATCAAAAGAGGCAACTTCTGCATTTTTCACAACAACATAGTTCTTAGATTTCCAAAATGCATTTAATATTATTGATTTAGTTGGATGAACATAGAATTCAAATGGTAAATAGCCCCATCTCATAAAGCTCTATAGAATAGCATTACTTTTGAAGAAATCTGATTTACTGTAGCAATAAATCAAGTCTGTGCTTTCAGAAGTATGTTCTGGATTTTTACACATAGATGAAACTGCCACTTTACTGGAATTGACTGTATATTTCGAGTAGTAAAATGCTTTGCCGTGCAAAATACTATCAGGCAGATAACTGCATTTATTCACAGACTGATTTTGTTTCAGTTAAGTGAATGTCTACGAACAGAGTTATTCTACATCATTCTTTTAAAATGTTTTTTAAAAATCTGTCAAACACAGTATTTTTTTAAATAGCACTTGATTACAGCTCATGAAATATCTGCTTTTGTGATTTGCTACTATGAATGTAGACCAGTACAGAGTTTTGTCTGATTTAGATTTTCCATTCAATTGTTGTGTCCAATAGATATAAGGAACTGCTGGGCTGACAGCCTCTTCCTCATTATCTTCTGTCTTCTGATTCTGATGTAGATGTCTTCTTCAAATGAGAATTTTATCCACATTAAAACATTTCCTATTGTACTACAATTCATATACGCTTGATCCACAAATGAATTATTAAAAGATTCTATAGAGATTTGATTCAACTTTATTTAAACAAACAAAATAAGGGAAATCTCAATGCCAAATATCTGTATTTTTAAGAGGGTGAGAATTCATAAGTGAGGTCAGTTTTCTTTTTTGGAGGCATTGGTGGAATAGGAAATCTATGCCCCTATTTATTCTCTGTGTTTTTTAAGCACCGTTTTTGGTGGGAGGTAAACCTTCAAGTTAGTGGAATAAGATATCTTTTTCACTGTTCTCCATTGCCAATCATTTGAAATATACACTGGCAAGTCATATATTAGTATTTTTCTGCCATATCATAGCTTTACTAAAACTTCTTCTAAAACCTGCTGCTTGCCTGAGGGAAGTTCTCTTTGTGCCCTTTGAGAACCAAAGAGCAGTGCTGAATGTGGAATGTGATCTCTAATATGACAGGAAGATCGACTTTGTTATTCCATTGATTTTGTACTTGTTCAGTCTCGCTGCTTGCTAAATAGCTTTTTCCTATTGCTTCTTTTAATCCTCCACCTTATTTACCAGACTGCTGAAATTATTGAAGTGTTCTGCTTAAACTGTTATTTGTAGCTCACTTATTCACATCTGCTTGTTTTGCCCTTTGCCTTATTTAGATTTTGACGAATCACCATTGCTGTTTCTCCACTGATGCTTTTGATAAGAGTTTTATCAACTTCTTTTCTTCAGTCAGAATGTTGTCAAAATTGTATGATAATTTTATGTGAATTCCAATTTAATCCAGTTAATACACGAATTCACAAAATGTTTTTTATTGACTGTATTTGGCTACATAATGCCCTTTACTTGTCTGCATCTGAACAGATCTTTCTCTGCCTTTTAAGAATTATGTTATTTTGCTAACTTACTATTCTCTTTGAACAAACAATTACAATAGTTGAAAGAAGGTATTTCCATGCTTGGGCCCAAATTATTACGCTTCATTCTAGTTCTGAGTGAATCATTCATGCTAACTCAGGCAAGGTTCAGATTAGGTTATTGGGCTTAGCACATCTCAAGTCTCACAGTCATTTTCTGCAGTGGTGGAAGAATTTTCAGTGGTTCCAATCTTAATTTAAATGCAAAGAATGAAGAAGTTGGGATGGAGGAACCTCCTGATCTTTCAAAAACAGGCAAAGCATTGAAACACACTGATTTCTTCTTATTTCAAGTGCTTTTGATTCTGTACTGATTTGAAATAGCATATTAAGTTTGTTTTCCTCCCACTTCAGAGCACACTCACACTTGCATTATCTACCAAAATCAGTATATGAAGTGCCCCCACATAAGCTGATCTGATAAAGAGGTATTACTTTGCCATACAAAACCTTTCTTAGATATATCCTTGCACCATGACAGCTACCACAGGGACTCCTGAAATGACAGAAAATTTGTGAATTGGGCAATGTGATGTTTAAGAATTTTATGTTATCAAATACCACATCACATGTCCTTACCACATCCAATCTTTTCAAAAAGTTGGTATTTAGTCTGGTATTTAAAGCTGAGTTTAGATTTCTGTTCCAACATATTTCTTTTACTTAAAACATGGATTTCCTGTCTTTCAATCTGACTTTCAGTTTTCCATAAAAACCTTCTGATTTCAGAAATTTGCTTCTAGATGTGAATGAGACTTTCAAAAGGATGTGTTTGCAATTGGTAAAAACAACATCTTCATTGCAGGTAGATGAAATTAAACACAAGGAGAAAAAAAATAATTCTGAAATGAAAAAAATGAGGCATTTAGCTCATTATATTAAAATGCAGGTATTCAGCTTTCCTCTGTGACACTTTTTGTTGGCTAGAAAATGTGAGTCTACTTCACTGAATTACCAGATGTATTAAGCATGTGCTTAATTGCTTTTGCTCTGCAGAAACAGTTATCATGGTTGAACCATTCTGTTGATAAATGCATATCACACAGGTTAGAAATGGGCTGACTCTAGACTGAATAAGCAGAGAGTCAAACCAGTTATTTGCCACTCGAAGGCTTTGCCAAGAAAAATTGTGCAGCGTTTGTTTTTGAATTGCAGCTTACATTTAAGATTTTGACTTTATGAATTTTGGGTAATATACTAACAGCAGTTCTTCATGTATTGGTACTTAGTTGTTTGCTGGCATTTTTGTTGGTAAAAGCAATTTAAAGAAAACTGCTGGGCTTGCCTAGCCAAAGACATTAGAATTCTTGGACTGGTTTAATGAACTGTTTTTCTTATCTGTTTTGCTGCAGAGCCTTTTAGTGCTTCTGTCTGGGTGATGATGTTTGTGATGCTTCTCATTGTATCCGCCATGGCTGTCTTCATATTTGAGTACTTTAGTCCTGTAGGATATAACAGGAACTTGGCACAAGGGAGAGGTAAGCTTTGCATTTTACACAACCCTGAAACTGTAAAATAATCATGTGTTTTCCATCTCTTGCCCTCCATCTTTTAAAATCCTGAGCAATGTGCTCTAGCTGGCCCTGCGTGAGCAGGGAGATTGGACTAGATGACCTCCATGGTCCCTTCCAGCTTCAATCATTCTGTGATTCTGTGAAAATAAACATAGGAATAAAACAGGGAAAGCAGCTATGAAACTGTTTGTTCTTTAAATAAAATATGGTTTCTTGAGGGCTTATATGCTCGTGTTTGTATTCTAATTAATTGGGATAATCCTATAGAAGGGTGATACCACAGAGTTGGATTCAGGCAGTGTTTGGTTAGTACACAGTATCAGTTGTACAGTGTCAGCTTAAAAAAGCATTGGAATGAGTTCTACAGACTCATGACGCTTACATATTCACAGTTAGTTCAGACAAAGTGATCTAAACTGGTGTGGTGGATGATCCGGAAAAATAGCAGTTGCCTTGTACATAGATTTATATATTCTCTACAAATGGTCTGATGAACTCAGCCTTGAAGTGAAGCCACTGGCAGAAGGACATCACTTCTTCCTGTGTAGCATCGTCGTCTATAGAAACCTCAATTCCAAAATATACCAGCACAACAAATTTAATACACAGATTGCCTCTCGGTGAAAGCTGAAGTTGGTTATTATTAGTACTTTGACCTAAGAATGAAGATTCCACGTATTGTGGTGCCCTCATCCTTCCTTTTCTTTACTAAATAGTTGAGAGTGCAGCCTGGTTTTAATTTCTAAATCATACTTGCCTTATTTTATAATGAGATCTTCCAGCTTGGTGAACATGGTTCTGAGAACTATTGCAAGCTAATGGTTTCTTCTAGATTATGGTTGGCCTGTTCCCTGAAAAAAGGTAATATTGCAATGTTCAGATAATGTTATAGTTTCAATAAGGTGGTAAATGTGTAGCCTCTGTCCAAAATAAACACTGTGTTTAGGAAGGAGAAATTAAAGGTGGGTAAAGTCACTGGAGAAGTAGGGGCTAGGCTTTTTTTTTCTGTGCCACTTCGTGTGCCAGAAATATTTACTGTACTTATAGCTACAAAGCCATATTATGGCATCCTAATGTAGCTATAGAGACTTGCCACGAATCCAGCTGTTGTTCATTTGAAACATGGAAGCTTAAAATAAATGGGAATCTTTCTGTAGATTACCCCTTTCCCTCGGCATTTTTGGCAGGATGAAGCTCAATGGTAATACAATCTCCAGTAGCATAAACAGAACTTTAGACTGCTTTCTTGATATATATTTTCCTTATCTCTGTAGCTCAGAAAATACCAATTATCCCTATATCAGCTCAGTCTTAAATGATTCTAGAAGGTAGTTTCAGAAACCATTCGCCAGCTCCATTGCATTTATTTTGCTGCACTCTATCTTCTTAGTACTGCTGCAAAATAGAAGGAGGATAACCTAAGGTGTGCTTGATTGCACTGTGAAAGATTTGCACTGTATTCGAGAGTGTTTCTATTGAAATTGTAACATGCTCTAAGTATACCCACTTTGGGTTTTATTCTTTTGTTAATAATTAGATTATTCTTAAAGTAAATTATAATTATAGTAATAACTAAATCTGAGTTTGTAATGTGCATCTCCTTGGCAAAAAGGATGGGGCAGGGAAGGAGGTAGGATTACAGGTGCCTGCATCAGAGCTTATTGTCTGCATTGCCATTTAATTGAAAAATAGACACCTATAAAAAGGTCAAATGAGTCACAGTCAGGGGAGGCCCGTTTCTTTCTTCTGAGGACAAAGAAGTGTAGATGGTGAGCAATATGCGATGTCTGCAGTGTACTTACCCAGATCTGACTAAGAACAAACTTCCCTTTTGCAGTGGTTTAAGCCCAGCTGGTAACTCAGAACCACGCAGCCACTTGCTCACTCCCCACATCCTCTCCCCTGCTCGTGGAGGGATGGGGAGGAGAATTGAAAGAATGTAACTCCCACGGGTTGAGATAAGAGCAGTTCAGTAACTAAGGTATAATACAAACCACTGCTGCTACCACCAATAATAATAATGATAAGGGAAATAACAAGGGGAGAGGGTACAATTGCTCACCACCCGCCAACCGATACCCAGCCCAACCCGAGCAGTGATCTGGGCCTTCCGGGTAACTGCCCCCAGTTTCTATACTGGGCATGACGTACTGTGGTATGGAATACCCCTTTGGCCAGTTTGGGTCAGGTGTCCTGTCTCTGCTTCCTCCCAGATTCTTGTGCCCCTTCTCACTGGCAGAGCATGAGATTAAAAATCCTTGGTTGGAGTAAACATTACTTAGCAACAACTAAAAACATCAGTGTTATCAGCACTGTTCTCAGGCTAAAGTCAAAAACACAGCACTGCACCAGCTACTAAGACAGAGAAAAACAACTGCTACAGCTGAACCCAGGACACCTTTTTTCTCGCAGGGCTCTCACAGGTCTTTTAAGTGGATAATAGCATTGCTAATCCACTTCTGCTGCTGTGTGAGCTTGAGGGCATTGTGCTGACCACTTCTGCTTGCTTTGGGATGAATTAAAAGCTGAATGCAAACAGGGATAACAAAAATTACAGAATGGGTCTGCTGGGACAGGTTTTTACCTGTAATGACAACATGTTTGAAACCACAGAACTGACTCTGAGCATGTGAGGTAGCCAGAGACTGGTTTGCTGTAAGTCACGTATCTCTACAGGCAGCTTCTCTGTGTTGACTTACTGATTTAGCCTCTGAGTGCAAAGTTGCTTAATGTAGGTGATGTGTAGAATGATTCACATCTTTTAATCTTAAATATGCTTACATAAACTTCAGAAAGCATAATGTTGGAAGATTGAAGTACTAGAATTGAATTATTAAGACTTAAACCCACAGTTTCTCATTTTACATGTCTGCTGAAAGGGGCAGAACTGTGGCTCCTGCCTTACTGAAGAGACATACCAGTTTGCTTCTCCCCCAAACTTATGCTTTCCATTTGCATTTTAAAACTTTTGAACTAAATGCCACATAGAAAAATGTTGAATTATTTTTTAGAAATATAGAAATTAATGTCATTACAATAGAGAGTACCTATGGTAAATCCCTTCATTCCGTTGGGAGTACATTGAGTGCATATTGATATATTTTTTAACCATGTCTTTGTAAGCAGTTTGTTATTATGTAGGTTATCTTGCCAAGGTTTAATTGAACTGCAACTAAAATAATGGGGGTTTGCAATTACAGATCCCCATGGACCATCCTTTACCATCGGAAAGGCAGTGTGGTTACTCTGGGGCTTGGTTTTCAACAACTCTGTGCCTGTGCAAAACCCCAAAGGGACGACAAGTAAAATCATGGTGTCAGTTTGGGCTTTCTTTGCTGTCATTTTCCTGGCTAGTTACACTGCCAACTTAGCTGCCTTTATGATTCAAGAGGAATTTGTTGACCAAGTGACTGGACTGAGTGACAAAAAGGTAGGTCTTCAGCTCAAAAGAGGTCAGTGTCCATTCTCCATAATCCTCTACAACTTTGTGCTAAAAAAGTCCTCAGAGTGAATAAAAAGCTAAAACTGGATGATTTCATTCTGAGTGTAAGCGTTTACTAAGAAACCTAAGACCCAAAGCATGAAAACATTAGGCTGTTTTCAAAGTCTGAGTTGCTTTTTCAAAAGTAACTGCATTAATTGAAGAGTACCTTAATGTTGTGATGGATGGCAATTCCTGGTTGATTAAAAAGAATGCTTCACCATAGACAAAAGCTTGAAAATTGTAAAAGTTGGCTTGAATGCAGAGAAGACGTATTTAAAATTATTTGACCATCTCTGTGTGGAATGTTAATAATATATTAATTGAAAAAGATGCATAAACCCAGCAACTGTCCAGTAATCATCAGAAGCTAATTAACGCTCATGAAAAAAATGTCTTTTTCCTTTCTGTGTAGTGTGCAAGGAAGCTATAGAAAGAGCTCAGATTTAAAGTGGTGCCAGCACAAATAAGCAAAGAGAAATAACAAAAAATAATATATATTGTCTGTTTGAATATTTTTGTTGTATAAAATGGCAGGAGGAAAAACAAACATAAGAAAATTTGAGGGTTTGTGTTATCACATGAAAGTGATAAGGGATACATGGGATAAGGTGCAGAATTTTGATGTGTTTGTGGAAGGTGCTTTCCTAATTTAAGAACCTTTGTGAGAACTTCACTTTGACGATTTTACTCATCAAAGTGGACTCTGATAGTTTACTTGAACCCTGCTCGAGTTTCACACAAACTGGCAAATAATAAATATGCTTATTTTTCATTTTGTTCTAGCTTGCCTGAACTTGCTTCTCCTGAAAGTATACTCCCCAGAGCTTTGTGAACTTTAATCAATAATCTTATACATCAGAAACCTAGCAATTACTTCTCTTTTATTTCGTTTGTTTGACTGCTTTGTAATAGTGCTGTTGCATGGAGGGATTAAAGCCCATTTGCAGAATGACTGTTGTCATGAATATGCTCCAAATACATGGAGGGCACGCTGTTTTCAAGTTTGTGCCCAGCTGTTTTAAATTGAAGCTAAATATTGACATTAGAAGTAATGTTTAAATACAGTATAGCACAGGGGAGAACTTCACAAGGGATTTCTCTCAAAGGACAGCAAAAAAGGCAAATTGTTATTCTAAAGAAGGCAACAGCTCAGATAGATAGCCTTGTGTCTGGTTTTTGTTTTAACTGCTTTTTACGATCAGCTTTTGATTGATGGCCTGAAGTATCAGAGTGTGAATTGCAAGCATGGCTAGAGGAAAGACAGATAAAAAGAAACAAAAAATGGCAGTAATTTTGTTTTTATTGTCGTGTTGTTACAAAGCCTTTGAAAGAGTATGAAGACTGTTAAATATGCCTTTATTTTAAGATAATATTCTTAGTTAGCGATAGATAAAAGGTGCTCTTCTCTTGATGATTAAAAAAAGGGATTTGAGAAATGTCTTTCTCTTGTTTGTGAGAAAGATTTCCTGGGAAGTCTCTGGTTTGGTGGGATTTGGCTTGCACTCGCACAGCACTAGCGTCTGGGTCTGCCAGGGCACCCTTACCTTCCTCTCATTGCTGGCTGTTTGCCACTCTCACCTTTGGGCTGGGAAGATGCCAGTATTCGCTCTGTAGCTTTTGGCTAATAACTTCCTTATTTTTGTAATTTGTCTATTCTCTCTGCTAAGTAGGATTTTATTCCCACAAATATAAGCAAAATAAAACTAGAAAAATACTTGAATCAGAAACTACCATCTGGTTTTGTGTGGTCTGCTGATCATTTATTTGATCTGCCACCTTTGGTTTTATTTTACAGTTCTTTGGCCTGAAGCATTGAGATGAATCAGGGGTGCCATGCCTTTTCTGATTAAACTGAATAAGCCAGAAGCCCAAAAAAGCAATGAGCCATTCAAAATGTTATTCTTATTGCACACAGGTTTTGCCTCTCCACAGTCCTGAGGTTTCTCAGATATTAAAAATTCTAATAATTAAAGAATAATTAATGGGAATGTGATCCAATTCATGGTAAATTATTTTTTCCCCCTTTTTCCTTGTTGCTGCGATGTTGTTGTTAAGAGAACAGTTCAGGAATTTGCAACCACTGTTACTGTTGTTCAGCAGGGAACTCTGACCGTTGCTGCAAGCAAAGCAGCAGGAGGACGTAAAGGCCAGTGAGAAGGGTCAGAGGTATGGGTGGAATTAATTTGAAATAGGTAATATGTAGAAGTTTAATACATTTTTTGAAAAATTTCTGGGCTGGTAAATCAGTTTCCTATTCTTCCCTCTCCCCTTTTTCTTACTGCACAACTGAAGAGTCAAGCTCTTTTGTCAGTGCTGTATTGTCAGTGCTTAAAAGTATTCCCAATTAGAGATACTGGAGTTTCTCAGTCCAGCTCCATGTGGCGGACTGTAGAGAAGAGAAGCCAGGAAAATCCTTCCTCTCTCTGTGCAGTCATCCCTGACCCTCAGCATTCAACATCTTCCCACTGGTTCAGTAAACCTACTGAACACGTGATAATGTGCAGTTTACCCCTCATCGCTTTAAGACCTCTTGGTAGTTTCCTTCCTAATGTTGCTAATAAATTTCTGAATGTCGTGTCATCTACGTGGCACCAGAAATCCATGGCACAGCATGTACTGGAGTTACTAGGGGTGGGTGTTCATAAACTTGAATGATTCAGAAAATGAGAAGAAAATTAGATTTTGACATTCTTGTGTATGTAAAAGATTTTTAAAAAGCTTTGTGTTCATAGAAAGGCACAGAAAATGAGTCCAAACGTATCCAGCAAAGCTGGAATTTGTAGCACTTAACTTTTGAGACTATTTATGCCTTTTTTGTGTAATGAAAGAGAGATAAGATTACTAAGGGAGAGTAGATAGCAGTGGACAGAATTGTCTTGCAAAGTATTTATCTGCTGTGATTCCTCCAGAGTCATGTTTTAGGAAATGCCCCATGTACATGTGGTCTAGGGGATTTTCTTCAGCCTTGACAGAAAGCCTTAATGATGCCATTTACAAGTTCCTTATTTTTGCAAGATTACAGTGTTCTGTAACCATGGCTTCATGTCTTTGCGCAACAAGATGTCACAAGATCTAGAGTTACTAAGAGATATGTAATGGGGCAGGCTGAGGTTGAAAGGCAGCATGGATGTCCTTAGAGTGGACTCTCTTATCCCAATCCATCTTGCTACTTCAATATTAGATCTTTACAGTGCTTTCTGAGGGTTGTCAGGCAAAGATGTCAACTGCATTTCAGTACCTGATGATTATAATAATAGTCCTGGAATTACTAATAGCTATATTTTTCAAAGATAAGAAATCAGATTGTCAGCATTTTCCATCTGGTGAAAGAAGAAAGGAGAGAGTTCAAATATGGATGCTTTTCTGTCAGTCTAAACTAGCCATAATTCCTGTTAAAATCTATGTTAACAGAGGGAGAATACTATTTTCTGCTACATTAGTAGTGTTTTCCCCAGAACAACGACAAATAACTGCTGTGAATACCAGCCTTTTCAGGCAAGCATGCAAATCTTTGGGTTAAGTCAGTATTTAACGTTTGTGAAAAGTGAAACTGTTGTGAAACAGTAAATACTTTACTGACTTAATGAGATTGTCAGTTCTGTTGCGTTATGTTAACTGGAGTTGTTGTTAATTGTTTTGGACTTCTGTTGCCATGTGCCACAATTCTAGCAGCTGGCAGAGCATGGGGAAACAAGAACTAATGGATTAGTCTAATAAAGGTAGATCTCTCCAGAATTCCAGCTCAAGCAGGGGGGTGTGCATACAGTTTAAGGATTTTTTTAATGTTTTTTTGGTTTTAAAAATAACATTTCAGAAAATGTCTGGGAAGCAAATGGCTTCTTAGCAGACATGGTACCTCTTATTTCCCATCATGGGGCTTCAGGGAAAATGCGTCCACGTAGAGAGTAGATTCTTTTTTCTTTCTTGTCCTGTGCCTGCCACATAGATCTTCACTGCAGTCACAGAGCCTATGTGCTTCTCTAGAACACGTCAGGACATAGAATATAAGTTTAGAATTATTGATGAGAACTTTAGACACCTTAGTCACGAGTGCAGTGTAAGTAAAAAGATTTTAAGCCTTTTTTTCCTTCTTTACAAGTAGTCTGTGAGCAGGCAGTAGTAGCAGACAATTGTTTCAAAATAATCTCTTCTGTGACTGTTAAAATTCATTGCTTGGGTGTCTTGTGCCAAGAAATTCCTGTTTGTGGATGGTGTTTGGGAACCATTTATCTGTTTGTTCTCTCTGTGACCTTTGAATGAACTAGGCCTTTCATTAATCTCTGCTTTCCTGCAGAACTATTTTTGTATTCCGTGAATGTAGCATTTGTGACAGATACCTCAATCCCTTCATCTTTTCCTATGGGAGGAAATGCCTCTCAACATCTTAAACTCATCTGGATGTTCTTGAGAAGTGAGACTATCGAGAACCAAAGTCCATTTGTAAATTACTAGGATACTCTACCCTAATCTCCCTGTTCCCCCAATTTCCCTGCCATGGAATTGAGCTTGCAGAATGCTCACCACAGCTCCATTTCCAAAAAATGTCAGCTGGATGAGCAGCAGCAGTTTTTACAGGTCTGGAAATCAGTGTTGTTTCTTCAGTTGATTTTTCCAGTTCTGTTGACTGGTAAATTTGATACAAACACTAGGAAGCTATCTCACTACATCAGGGATTCATTATCTATAGATTTAAATAAAGTTAATAGCAAGCTACATCTGGACATATATTTAAGAGCAGGGTTTGTTTCAGTGCTGCATAATAAACTCAAAAGAGGAGATAGCAAATATAGACTAAGAACCATGACTAGCATACAGTGTAATTTTAGTGCATAGGTCAATTAGTATGTGTAAAGTAGAGGCAAAGTAGTAATTTAAGCAGTAAAGCTGTGAAAGGGGGAAATGAGGAAAGTAAGACATCTGTTAGCTAAACAAACAGAGAAAAATAGAGTTCATTCTTTTATGCTTTGTCAAAATATGCTTAATTAAAATGCAGCATTTAATTGTAGTTCTGTAACATGAAAATTGTGTTGCAGCAATAATTTCACAGTCAAGGTTTGATGGAATTGAAAATACTCCCATTTTTTGTGCAAGCCCTATTTGTAGTTTCTTTGCAGATTGGCACTGGATCCTGGGAATTCTTGATGCCCTGGGACCAAACGTTAAAAAGAGAAGTATTACATACGTAGCCCAAAGGAAGCAGCAGCTGTATAAATATTAACTGTCTCTTGCAGCACAGGGTATTTAGATTTCTCTTCTAACTTCAGCAGTAAAGCCAGAATGCACTTTACCGTGGAATTAATGGGTGACTGCTTTTATCAATGCTCAATTGAATTTTCTCATTAGCCAATAGTTCCTCTATTTGAGTGGCCTTTTTAATTTCTTTCTTAAAGAGACATTTTAGCTTAATCCTAAAATGTCACTTGGTATTTAAAGGGAGATATCGAAAAGGTGCATATAAAATTTTTGTCTGTTGGCAAAGGTTTATGTGAGATTATCTGAATGATTTCCAAATCTGAAAGCTGAGTGTGCCCTGAGCTATTGCAATACCTTTGCAGATATTCCCTGGCTTGTTTGTGCTGATGCAATAGTGAGATAGAGGCTAAAATTGTAGGATAAACCTATATGCCCACAAGCAAATGGTTTGTTTGTGGTTTGAAACTGTAGGAATAAATAGGGACTAGGGTCATAGATGTGAGGGCTCCAGAAGCCTTTTTCATGTCAAATGATGTAGCTGATGAGCCCCTGGGGAAGATGCAGGAACTTTTATTCCCTTGAATCATGGCAATGGAAGGAAAGGTAGCTCTTAACCCTGTCCCTCCCTGCACACAAGCTTCCTGGAATCCCCTGCACCCCTCCAGGAGCAGTGCCTTAGGCTCAAGTAGTGCAAATGATCCTTTTGCCTTCTTTGTGTGGGACCCCCAGTGCCACAACGGAGATGGCAGTATGAAATGACTATCAACAAAATACTGTTTTCTTCTGACTGCTGTTTATCCGTGTGTCTGCTTGTAGCTCGTGTTCTCTAGGGAGATAGTGACAGATGAGGAACATCTTCCAACATGTCTCTGCTCCAGTTTCTGCTGTCCTGCCGTATTACAATGCATGGGAGAAGGTCACACTAAAGTGGCAAAATTAAGCTGGTTTTACTTTGGTTGTAGATGTTTCTGTAAGTTCAGTCATTGTGAAGACACAGTTTCTGGTATAATAGAGCTTAATTAACCCACAGCATTTGAGTAGATGAAATTTGAGGTGGCCATTTTGGTGTTTTTATTGGGGTGTTTTTTTTTCAACCCGAAGTTGCCTTTCTTCACGTTTTGAATGCCTGAAGCACTTTGCTTTTCTCTTTTCTCTCCAGTTTCAGAGGCCACATGATTATTCACCTCCTTTTCGATTTGGAACAGTCCCAAATGGAAGCACAGAGAGGAATATCAGAAACAACTATCCCGACATGCATCTTTACATGACAAAGTATAATCAGAAAGGAGTGGAAGATGCCTTGGTCAGCTTGAAAACTGGGTGAGCTTTTTTCCATGGATTTTAAAGAATACTGTTGGCTTTGCAGAAACTGAGGATCATTGATCTGTACTTACAGTGATACTGAACAGACTGATGTCAGGCACACTGTGTAGTAAGTACATGGCTCTGTACATGCACTGTACAGAAAGGACAATGATTGCCTGTGATTTGTATGATTAATTTAAAATTGCATGGAAGCTTCGATGTGCTATGTAAAATAGATTCAAAGGGCAGAATTAATACTCCTCAGATTTGAAGAGAGATGATACAGATAGGCCTTGACTTGGGTGGGGGCTCAACAGAGATCGTGATGTTTTGTGCAGTCCCTCATCTTTGCAGAACTCTCTCCCATAGGAATGTGCTTTCTCAGGGTGAATTTCTGACAAAGCTTGTTTTTCTGGCCAGTGTGCAATTACTTGTTATTTCTTTTCAATCTCTCATCCCTTTGGTGTGCTTTTTGGTCCACTCTTACATTTTCTTCCCTCCTCTAATTAGCATGACCCTGTACATTTACTGTGACATCTGAAATACTGACTTTGATCTTTGTAAAAGCTATTGAGATGAGAGGGTCTCAAATGCAGTCTAGTGCCTGCTTCTGGCAAATATTCTGGCAAATATTATTGTCCTTCCTTAAGATCTGAGATTTAGACTTGAGTGCCATCCATCCTTTTCTCTCTCTAAGTAGCCAGACTGAATTCTCATTCTTAATCCTCAGAAGGCATGAGTAACTCTACTTGTATCAGTATTCATCTGCGTGACAGCAATGTGTTAGCTCTGGTAATCTTTTCTAAACATACAGGCTTGGTAATAGCATGTGTATTTGTGTTAGTAATACTGCATTATAATAATCATGATTTATCACTATAGATTGTTCAAGTTTGTTTTATTTCAAAGTGAGAATGCCAAGTTACCCACAGTGGATTTCAGTCCATCTACCCTAGTGGCTGTTTAAGGCACATCTCGCCTGCTATTATTTATGGTGAACACAGGACGTAGTTCTTCCTATACCAAATTAAGGTATTAGTTTTGGTTCTTTTTTGGGAAGTGCTTGTCCTTTTAATTTTCACTCTCCTTCTGCCATGCATAGGGGATTGTAACACATTTGAGTCCCCAAATCTTTCCATAGAGTGCAGGTTCTCATCTTTGGGAAGTAATACTTCCTATTGTTTCCTGCTCTGCTGAATCCACATTCTGTCTGGACTGTCATCACTGCTCAAAGAGTCCTCGACTGGCAGTTCTCAAGCACGGTTTGTCCCACCCTGAGACAGACATGTAACATAACGTGAGATGAATCTCACCCAAGTTTTCCAAACTGGAGGCAGAGCTCCTGTTCTGACCAAGCCTGTGTAAGTCACGTTTCCTGGGTGACAGCTAAATTACGCATTATAGATAGTCAGCTGAATGCTGCCATAGGCATGGGTAAGCAGCAAGGTTCTGCGAATTTTAAAAGAAGCTGTCCTTAATTTCAACCATTTTTAGGGCTTGTTCAGTTGGATGGATTTATTTAGACAATGTATATTCCTTGTACTTTTCTCCAACTATTTCTGCTACTGAAAGTCCTGAAATACTGCTGTTAGCTTTAAAATCAGGCCACCTGTCAGACACTGAAGCATGAAAAAGGTGGTGGTGGAGGGTGTGCTACCTGACTGCAGGGGAGTTCAGGACATTCACTACAACTCAGGCTGGCTGCTCTTGTGCCAGCTGCTGCTCTTCCTCAAAAGCTTCAGTCCTTTTGACAGCATAACGTATTCATTTTTTATAGATTTTTGTCTCTTCCCCGCTGGAGCTCCTTTCCTCTTCTAAGTGATTTCTCAGAGCGGACACCCCCGGTGTCTGCCTTGCTCCCCTTGACTGACATTTCTGTAGCAGATGGTGCAAATAAGCTGCCATGTGCGGTGTTTTCCAGATCAATATAAGTAACTGCTACATACAGCTGCGCTCCGTAGCATTTTGTCTGCTGGCACCTACAGAAGGATTGGACAGCATGCCATCAGCTGCTTTCAGACTTATATCCTTCAAAAACAGAACTTTTCACTTTTTCTACCAAATTTACTGTTCTGTTCCTCAGTATACGTAACTCTTCCCTCATTTTTTGTATACCTGTACTGTATCTTCCTCCTTTCTCAGGAATTATTTGACCAGATTGTTGCTCTCTTCCATGTAAAGTTTGCCCTTTCATACTTATCCAGACTTGATCAAGCTTTCACCTTCCCTACTTTGCTTGATCCCACGATTTTTAACATGTTGCCCCAGGGATCATTTTGAGGATGACTTATCTCTCCTCAAACTGCAGCTGCTTCTGAGCAAATGTATAATTTCTGTTTTTCTCTACAGCATGCATGTGTTCTGCTTACCTTCCTAGAGCTATTTCGTCTGTGTTCATCTTTATCTCTGGTCAAAGCTATTCCTGTACTTTCTTCTTTTTCCATCCTCATCATTGGTTGCATACAACAAGCCATTTTTCTTACATGTGGTAAAGCTTGCTGCTTCTGCACAGCTTTTGGAAGATGAACTACCCGGTAATTATAGAGTCACAGACTATAGACCTGGGCAGGACTTGTGAAGATTGTCTGGTTGGTAACTGCTGCTGTGAGTCAAAATAAATAGTACCTGTCTTATTACTGAAGAATATTTGTATAACCTGTGTGCATTTCTAGTCTCACTTTTAAAACTACTTTTGATTAATCAAAGACATAAAATATAGTCCCTTTTAATTCCTTATATATAGTGTTCGATTCTAATTTTAAGATGGAACAAAAAAACCCCAGCAATCAGGCAATACTTAATGACTGAATAATGCTGCACACGTGGCATCTGATCTAAATAGAATCAAACTATCAGGTAGTCTCTTGTCACTGTTCAGTCTGGTTGTGCTGTATCTCAAATTCTTTTATCTTTTGGTCAGCTTTAATTAACATTAGCGTCTTGAGGTGTATTTGAAGATCTCGAACTTTGAGACCATCATGTTTAAATAGAGTTGTTACTGAGTTGAACTAGAAGGAGAAAGTGGGAAGGAGACAAACATAAAGCTTCAGATGCACAGATTTCTCTAAGAGCTTTGTTGTTCTTGGAGACATGTCATTTTCTTCGTTCTGAAAACAAGGTAATAAACAAACTGGGTTTTTATCTTGCTTCTCAGAAGAAGCGAAAAATCAGCTGCTTCAGTCCAGTTGTGAACATGCCCAGGAAAAACCTCAAGGGCAGAAATATGGATAGGAATGTGTATAAAATAAATTATGTTCCTGCCTTTATTTCCTGGTCTGGTGTTAGGGGTTAGATAGGTCTTTTGCTGTACATGTAGAGATGAGTGTGCATGGACCTGTGTATGGGAAGCCTTAGACAAGATACCCAGGCTCCTCCTATTTTTGAGAGGTGAAGCTAATAGTATTTCAAAAATTAACTTAGAAAGAAACATCTGCTATTGGGTTTGGGGATTTTTTTGGGTTTGTTTTATTAGAACAAATCACTTCATGGACAATAGTCTTGGACCTGTCTTGTCTGATTAGCAACAAAAATGTGTGACATCATTCTAGAAAGTAATGAACTGGGTAATGCTGCAAATGAAAATAGAAATGGGATTTTTGCTTTAGACTGACATTGGCATTATACCTACTCCTTCAGGTGAATCCCCATGGTGAGGTTCATTGCAGCTTATTCATGAAAGCTTGTTGCATCAGTGGTGAAGGCAGATTTATCAGCTATATTGGCTTTCCCTCTTTGATAAGAAATTAACATTTATTTCTGAAAATACTAAAAAATAAGTATCTTAAAGTCTCAGTATTATCTACCTCATGTCAATAGTATCTTATTTCTGAGATTCACACATAGAGTTCTCAGGGAGCTGCTCAGGCGCTATTTGAACAACAGCAGAACTTTGTATTTATTGATTAAAGGTATCAGTTTGCAACCAGGCCTGGTAAAAGGGATCAAAATTAGGGTTGTTATTGAAGTGCTACTTCATCATTTTCAAAATGGCAAAATATTGTCACTTCTTCAATGCAATTTAGTACTTTAAGTAATCACAATCTTACAAGCTTGGCAAACAATGTACTGTTTTTCCCTAAATTTCACGCATGTAAGGGATCAGCTGAACCATATGCGCTGTGCTACATGAAGAGCTTCAAACTGCTCTTTAGGCAGGACTGAGCAGCTCAGCAGTTCTCCAGAGCATTTTGTTCCTTTTCCTTAATGAAAACAGAAATGGCAGTTATTTTCCTGAGCATTATTCAGACAAGTCTGTAAGATGTTAGCTAGTGCATTCTTGGTGGGTGAAGTCCAGCTCCCTTAGAGCTGTAGTGGCTTCTCCCTGTTCTTTAGATGTTTATTGGTCAAATAAAGCTCTAAAAATGCATTGCAGGCATTTCTGTTTATGTTGTGTTTAATCTACATTTCTAGAACCCTCTGTACCAGAGACACAGATCTGTTGAGTTTGCTTCTTGAAGAGAGAGTAAGTCTTTGGATAGCAAGTAGTTAATTTTTACAGTGGGTGTTTGGGTTTGTTTGCTTCTCTTTGCCTTGTTCTTTTTTTCCAGAAGGGATTCTAGTTAAAGAATGCTCTTTTTCTGCAAGCAAAACACCATTACCTGTAGTAATTCCTGGGTGTGGGTTGTGTCAGCTCATAGCTGTTGAGTATGCCTGTAGTGTTGTGTACGAGTGTTCTGCTCTAAAACTGTCACAGTGAGAAAATGCAGTGGCAGTAAACCTGAAATGCGTTTCATTTTCCCACTTCTGCCCCAGCTTATGTACCCTGAAGTGTTGTCTGGGATTTAACTGCTAATGGCTGAAATTAGAAAATGTGATTGGGAGAGGCTCTTCTTACTATAGAGAAAATGGGAGACTTTTACTTGCCTATGGCCTGTCACTTCCTTTCTAGGAAACCTGAGTGATGATGGATCCCTTGTGTTCCATGGGCAAGCAGCGCCTTGTACAGCTGCAGACCCCCTTGCTGCCGTGAGCAGGTTTCAGGTTTTATTTACAGCTACAGCTGTGCCTATATATTCAGGGATTTGCTGCTAAAGTTTACTCAGGGCTCCATCTGCCTTCTTATTAAAGATTGCTGTGCTGGGTGGTTTATACCCATCCAGTTTAATACTATATTCCCTAGTCATCTGTGCTATAGTGGCAGAAATGCAAAGCTGCTTGGCAGGAAGCACTGTGCACTGCCGGAGCCTTGCAGGCCTGATGCAGTGGAGTATCACATCCCAGTTGTCCCCTGGGAAGATGCTATCGGCCTGCAGGCCTGTCCTGAGCTGCTAGTCACTTTGCTAAGAACAGGAGAGGATTCTGTTCCTCAGCATTTTGTAATGACTAATAATAATGCTAGAAGAAACACCTGAAAGGATCTGCCTGAACAGTGTCAATGGCATGAGGAGCTGTTTCCTCCCCACAAGCACACTCTCCCCCGTGAAAGCAGCACTATGATTACTAATAGGGTTTTTTTAGCTTCAAGTGGTACTAAGAAGAGAAGGTGCAAGAGATGCCCCTAGGAGGCTCTGATGCCCTTTTACCCCTCAGTCTCTCAGTTTATTGGCCGGAATTGGATTTTTCTTGTGTTTACAGCACTTATAAATTGTATCCAAGTCACAGCTTTGCACAGCCTGTTATTTGCTGAACAGATAGGAGCTGGTCAGAGGCTGTGCTGGCATCCCCTGCAGTGGGGCACAGGCATAACCAGGAGGCAGACATCTCCATTTCTGTCTGCTGCAACACAGATCACATTGTGCCCAGCAGGTCCTTCTGTTAATTAGGGCTGTCAATTAAAGTGGTGGTGTGCCCAAAGTGAAAACAAACCCAACTTGTCTTCTAGGCAGCCAGCTGACATCTCCACTTGGATGCAAAAGCAATGTCAATAATTTTTGCAGTATTTTAAGATTTATTTTTTACAGAAAAAAATGTAATCAAAATAGTAATCAAAGGACAATCTTCCCAGTTTCTGTTCTTTCTGTGGTTCATACCATTTCACCTAAAAAGAGGAGGGGAAGCTCTATGAGAAACTACCTGTTTGAGAGAAAAATAAGCTATTTTAATTTTTCAGAAAAAGTACAAATCCTTCATCATTCTTGTGGGCAGATGGTAACAGCTTGCAACCCCAACCCAAAAAAATGTTCAGCAGATGTAGACATTTAAACTTTTCATCTAGTGGCTCAATGGTTTTTGACTGTTTCTGATTGACAGCACGTTATAGTATCTGTAATTGAGAATATTCACTCTTCTCTTAGACATTTAATGTTGCAGTATGTACCTACAGCAATATTTTTACCAGATTTTTAAGGAATTGCCAGAAATGATTGAATCTGAAGTGTGGTTGAATGAGCAAGGAAAAGGTTGGCGGGCAGCAGGAGAGAACTGTAGACTGAAGTAACTTATTGTTTGCAACCCTCCTGGGTGCCGGGTATGATACATAAAGAGAGAAACCGCACTGTACACAGCTTTAGCATAAGCACTCCTTTATGCAACCCAATTTTAAAAGAATGTATCAAATCCTTAAATACCCAGCTATCATTCCAAAACATGATACTTTCTCATGCTTTCTCATGGCCTGCTCATCTAAGCTCTCCATTCTGAGCCTGCCTGGGGTTTGTGTTTTTCACAGGCTTCAAAAACAGGATTAAAAAATCAAATGCAGCAGCTGAAATAACCAGGTTTTAGATGGAAGAGCCTTGCTCCAGTCACTTTAACATGCAATTAATGTATATAGTTATGCTAATGAAGAGGGAATGATGCTCTCTTTCCAAGTATGGAACCCTTAGATCTTTTGGGATACTCAAAATTCACCACTTTAAACTACTGAATCTGAAACTTGTTTATTCATGTGTGATTGGAAAACTATTTTCCTGAGTCTACATCTGTTGTAACTACAACAAAACTCCAAACTCAGACAGCAATTGCCCCCCTTTTTTCTTTTTTCAGTACTGAGTAAGGAATCCAACTTGTATTGCTCAATGTTGTTTCTTTAATAAGAAATGTTTAGGAAAATTACTGTTCATATTTTCATCCTATCTATGGGATGTTAATTTAAAATATTTTTGACAGACCTTGAAAGGGCACATTATTATGCCAGGTGATCATTCTGTTAAGGGATGATAAATCCAAAACGTGAATGTGTGTCATAAAATAAGAAATTAATATTTCAGATAATTCACTGTCAATGGTACTTATAAATAATGGTCAGGAGTATAAAATAACTTAGAAAATTGACTTAACTAGCTCCTGGATTGTTCTGCTTCCGTACAAAGTCACCCCATAGGCCATTTTTCTGGATAGAATGCTTGAACATGTTTGGAGGCTGGTGCTTCAGAGCATGTGTTTCTGCAGCTGTTCTGAAAGACAAATAATTCAGTAGAGCTGAGAGACAGGACCCTGGGAACTCCTTGGAAAGAAGTTGAATTGAACTTTGATTTTCTCAGTCACATGAAATCTGAACCTGAGCTAGACACATCTGAAACACTGATGAGTTCAGGCAACTTTGGCTGTAAATCGTATATGGAGTCTCAGATTTAATGCCTCCATATTTTCTGCTTTGTAGCTGGAGTGGAAATAGAGATGTAAAATACTTTCAGAAGTTGTTGTTCTGTAGTTCTCTTCAGTGCTGGTAGGTTGAAATAATCACAGCTTTAGACCACTTAAGGTTGGTTACTTATTTAAGTAAACAGGAGTATCAGTCAGTCTTTGCTCTCTCCTGTCTGTCTTAGTGTGTCTCTCTCTCTTTTCCCTGTTTGTCACCAGACCTTTGTAGTTTGGTAGTGATGGATAGAATATTGCAGCTGTGGAGTTGGATTGGCATAGTTACTTTCTGGAGGTGTTGTGAATACCAAAACAAGCAAGCTCAGAAAGAAACAGAAAGAATTGGTAGAATGTGAATAATTTGGCAACTGTTAAACATGATGGGGCTTAATACAGCTCAAAAAATACCCATTCATCTGAAGCCAAGAACATGTATTCAGGGACAACATCATCCGTACATGCCTTGTTTCTTTTATTCCTCCTTAAGCATTTATTGTTTGCTAGTGTCATAGATCATCTGGACCCAAGTCTAAGCCAGTGAGAATCTACTGCCCATGCATAGGTGTTCCTAACCATGTATACCCCTGGGAAAACTTGTAAGTCAAACAGCTCCAAAGAAAGATCCAAAACTACCTAGGAGAGCTGCCTGGTGCTGCAGAATGTCTGTACATTTTGACAGTAAGTACTAAATTACCGTACAAATACACTTTCCTAAAAACCATCTGCAGGAGCTAACAATGTGAGTAGCAATTTTCTTTCTGACATTCTGTAAAAAAACCCCAAAACTCTCTGCTAAACAGTTTGGCCCATTCTGCATGTTCTCTTCTGGCTGACAAGGTTCAGGCAACTTCTGCAATCAATAGCTTCATTGAGTCTGACAGCAAATGGCTGGGGTAACTTAATTTCAATTTACATTATGAAGCTTTCTTTTAGACTTCAATCTAATATTCGTTTCAGTGAACATTCTAATATTCATTTTTGGTATTGCACTCTGAGGGGAATGATTTTCAGTTGGTGTTATAACTGTAGTCCCCCAAGCTAGAAATTGGAAAGCTGGTTTGCAACTGGGCAACTGCTATTTGTGCTGAAAGACTGCAGAGATATGAAAACATTTAGATTTGCTGTTCTATCTAGGTGCATTTTTCAGAGGATCTGTTCACTAAAGTATCAATTCTGAAGTCTAGTAGCTTAAAAGAAATGTGTGCCTGAATCAGTGTGGCTTTCCTGCTTCTCCTGCTAGAGTTACTCCTACAGTGAGCAGAGTGCAGGGTTTGGACTGTGAAGTGCCACCAAGCTGGCAGCACAGAGAAAGATTTCCGGTGGCATTTTCGTCGGTGGCAGGATTTTCTGGCATCAGGTTTTCTGATGGCTGGTCCCTGTTTCCCTGTCACTTGCCATGCTTTCAGGAAATGCAGTTATTCTCACATTCTTGACATTCTTCATGGAAATAATATAAATGTGCTGCATTTTTAGGAAACAAAAAAAAAAACCCCTATCTCTCCTGTTCGACTGATCCAGAGCAACTTGCCTCTAGGAAAAAAAAATTGTTTCTAGTAATTTATTTCTGGTTCCTTTACTCAGTACCGGAGTGCTCTTATGACTTTTTTCTGGGGGGGGGGAGGGGGAACCAACCCGAAAAAACCAACCCAAAATCCACAAAACGTTGTCTGCTGTGTCTGTATTTTTTTAGGTAATGCAGTTATCTGTCTTATGTCTTTAAATATGCCAGAGTACCTGGAAATAAAATGAACAAGTGAAAGTAGCTATATCCTATTTAACCCCTCTTCTTTTGAGAAGAAACTATTCTAAGTCCTAGTATTCATTTGAGGGTGAGATCAGGTGCTTGGTGAACTTGGTGAAGCTGAATTTATCCTTCATTATGCTGTTGTAACTGGGACAAAACCTTTACTCTAAAAATACCTTCCCCCTACTTGACTTTTCAAATGTTGTGATTTGATAAACTGATGCTTTGCATGTGCTTCATTGCTTTGCTTCTGAGACCTGAAGTAGAATGCCATTCTGTTGTATGAATTAATCATAAAAGGCACACTAAATTTTCCATTAGTTTGTTGCTAAGGGAAATGTTACAGGGACTGGGAAAGTGGGTAAACAGAGGGGTGGTAAATGGGAGCTCCTGGGGGGTAAGTAGTGTGAATATACTCACTCAGGTAACCACAACAAAGTGATGCAGCAGCTCTTCTGGCAGCCTGAGATTGCCCTGGCAGGTGAGATGAAGCCTCCACTATCTCTGACAATGGTGCTAATGTCTGTCAGGGCTTGCTCTTTCACATTCTGTGTCTACATTTTCTGTGTGAAGATTGAAGTGAGGACAGTTTGAGCTGGGAGAAAAGGTGAAAGCGCATTCCCTGCTAATGAGTTGGCCATTTAAATGGGTTCAACTATGCCAGCCTGTGTTGTTGCAGGGGGTGGTTATTAAATTTTTCCCCTAATGAATTGGCAATGTCAAGATGTCAAGAAATCCACCCAGTGTGTTTGAACATAAGGTCTGTGTGGAGCTCTTTGAACATGTGCTAAAAGATAAAGTCACTGCTGGTGATCAAGTGCCATCAGATAATCCGAAATGGATTTTACTCACTCCCACGTAAACGAAGTCATCAGTCCTTCGTGCTGAAGGTTGAATATCTGCTTCTCTTGCTCCCGCAATAGCAAAGTGTCACTTTAGAGCACTTCCAGTGAAGCCTTGTCTTCAGAGCAGCCTTCTTTCCCTTTGATTGCTGCAGCATCCCATAGTGACCTTTTGGCATTAGATCCCCTGGATATAGTTTGAGACGCACAAATGACGTTGTGCCTCACGTTGTGCACTCTTGACATACTTTCTTTTATCCCTTCTGTGCAAAAGAAGGGATAAGATGTAAATTATTAAATTTGTAATACATCTGTAAATCCGCAGTGTAAATCCATCACATTTTAAAGCCAGTAGTTTTGTGCTTGCTGCCTTCCCAACGGTGGTATTGATGATCTTAAAACATGCTTACGTTTAATCCAGCCTTAAGTGGATACCACCTTTTTTTGCCAAAAATCAAGCTATAAATGCTATTTTAAGGGTCATATAAGGCACCTATTCTGCAGACTTGGCAACTTATTTTTAAAAGCAAAAAAGCTCAAAAGTAGTGGGTTTTTGCAGAATGTTTTGAAAATGAGCTATGACTTTCCAAAATTATGCATAGGGTATAAAGCTTTAATAGGTAAAAGTGTTTTTGATGGAGGGGATGGGGGTAAAGAGGGGAGGATGAAGGTGGTGTTAAAAGTATTGAGGATTAACTCGCAGCCAGTCTTATTTTGTTGTAAGACAGTCCTTTCAGATACTGTACTTTCAAAAGACAGCTGGAGCCTTACTAAACAGGTCTGACGCTGTGTCATAGTCTTCATAGTCTCTTTTGCATTTATTTACAACAACTTTGAGGAATAGTATCTCTTACGGTTTTAAGCCACCTAGGCAAATTTCAAAAATAGATCTCATTCCATTAACTGTCTTTCCTCAGAATAAAATGTATATAATTTCTAATGAATAATTATTCTTACATACATAATTCAGCTTTAGTTTTTCAGAATAAGGCCCAGAAAGTGCCTATTTGGGTTCAAAGTTCTTTTCATTAAAGATAATGCTGAAAAATCATTGTGATACAGCTGTTTATAGTAAAATGAAGTGCAAACTGCTGTGATGGTACAATTTGTGTATTACATGCATTCTGATTTTGTGTTAGTCAAATCTGTGTTAGTAATAATAGACTGCTTTTGTCTGGCCATGAAAAGAACGTAGGGTGCTAGGAAACAGGAAGAAACAAGAGTGAGAAAAATTGATTCTGATGTTAATGTCCTGAATCTGACAGATGAACACTGCCCTAAATGGTACCCACTTTAGCAAGACATTAATTTTGTTGTAGATGTTCTGTGTTTGGATTTACCACAGTAGTTGAAAACTGGAGAGTGACTTCAGTCATGCTCCAGTTTCTCTGATCCTCAGTTGAAACACAGCATTATTTGTTCCATAGATTGCAGTGCTTGACAGGAAAATAGAAGAACGTGAATAAAGAGGACTGCACTAAAGCATGCTTCTCATTTTCTGAATTCTCTCATGTATGTCATAGCGGGACACAAAGTAACTGAAAGAGATGAACTTCTGGTGTGCTGCATTACTGGTTGTTTCTCCAGACTACTGAGCAGATTGCCATTTTCCCTCTTGTTCTATCAAGAAAACAACCTTGCTGGAAGGTCATGTAGTGGGTCTAGGAAGCAAAACAATACTTTCTAAGTGAGCTATACTTCTGTTGTGGAGGAAGAAACTATGACTAATAAAGGACCGTTTTCCTAACCCTGCTTTTCTATTTTTATCATAGGAATTTGATGATAAGTATGAGCCAATAATAAAGATGGGGGAAATTATAAGGAAGTATTTTCAGCTTTTCTGAAATTACTTTTCTATACCTTGTCCTCTAATTTTCTTTACAGAGGCATTTTTGAATGAGTACAGCAACACTTTAGATAATGTTTTTTTGCAATAGCTATTCTGATTTCTCAACTCATACCTCTTGCTGTCTCACAAATGTTTAGGTACAAGACTGTCCACATTTGTTTTTCACAGATCTCCCACTTCAAATTATTACATTCAGTAATGCACTTTTGGGTATTTTTAGGACTCTTACAATTCATAATTTTATAACACCTGATGTTGTCCTATTCTGTGTGAGCTAAAATTCTCCCTAATCCCTTTCCTCTTTGTGCTTGCTGAGAAACAAAGGACAATTGCCTTTGTAGTCTCATATAAATCTTCCAAAATGTTTATTTTCCCTCCTTCCCAGTCTTATTGCAGTAGTTCCAAGGAAGTTTACAAACCTGCCAGTTGCCCAGATGAGTCATAACACTGTAGTTCTGTTCCTCTGCATTCATTGAAGATGTCTGATGCATTTGGCTACTTCATGGCAGTTATAAATCTTGTTTCTTGCTGCATTCCAGTTTCTGTAGTTCTCTTTCATCTTTCTAGTAATTCTTAGCACTTTATTTAAACCTACACAATGTGGCAAAGCTTTCTGCCCCCTGAAGTGGCTGCACTGAAGTGACAAATTAATTGATTCCATTTTACATGACTAATGTTTGCAAGAGTCTTAGAGCCTTTCTTGATGTGGGTTGTGGTACTTGGTGCCTGTAAGCTCTTCCACTTATATAACTTATATAGCAGAGCGGTCAGTGCTCAAACCAATGCAAAGCTTCTCAGCTGTCTAGCACAGATGAATTTGCTGCCACAAGGACAAAGATGCTGGGGCTTGCCAGAAAAAGAAGAGAAAGAAGAAAAGGGTGAGTGGAGCACACATCCAGGCTTGCCAGTCCTGCCTTGAGAATGACAAGACAGAGATGGGCTACTGTGCCCGGCAGTCATTGCCATGCACACAGCCTGGCTCTTCCATTAGTGCCAAGCAAAACAGCAGATGTGGCTTTTCCCAGATAGAATAACGGGAAGGGAAGTCCTCTGCGGCCCCAGCAGTCTGCTGCCCTGTACAAATGCCGCTTTTGTCTGCTTCCAGAGCTTCTGGTCACTGCCAGCTTTGCAAACTTGGAAAGGGTCAAATTTCAGACTTGCCCAGATTTTGTTGTCTCGGTTTTTGGGAAGTCTGATTGAGGAATGTTTAAAGTTGTCTGAAAGTTCTTAAAAATTCAGAGTGTCAGGAATTCACCTCCTACTGATGTAAGAGTTGGGTGCCCTAACATCCAAGAGCTTCAGTCATGGCTTGTGACTCCCTGCCCACGCTGCAGGGGTACATCATGTTCTGAAGCTTGGCTTTGCAAGGAATAGTACTTCTGTAATCAAGCACATGATGATAACAGAGAGTAATTATAATTATAACCTTGAGAGGTTATAAGATTTATGTTGGAAAATATATTCTGAATGTAAGTTTGTAGACAGAAAGACTTTTTGAGGCTAATCAACTTTTTTATTTACAGTTCGTACATTGGGCAGCAATTGATAGCAGAACCTTTCAGCACTCGGCACCTGTCAAGAAAGTACTTCATGTTTTAAATCAGTTTTGTAATGAGATTTATTGTGACCTTATAGAAGTAGTCTAGAAAAAACCCTCAAAAGTAAAGCCTTCTGTATCTTCAGAACCTGCTTTGCTTGTAGGTACCCACTGCAGCTGATGAAAGACTCTGGGAAGCTGGGGAGGTGGGTCCACAGTGAGTGAGTGAAATCGTGATCGTGCCTTGTCTTTCTGTCCCAAGGTTTTACTACTCTGCTCACAAACAAAGGAGGCAAGCTGCGTATGAAGAGCATGATTTCTGAGGTAGCATAAGACTTTTGCCCTGGAATCTTTAGCAAAGTTATCTTCTTCCTCTGTATTTCTGTGTCTGAGTCTCTTCATATTTTTTTCTGTGTTTACCAGCATGTGTTTTATATGCTGACATTGCAAAACCATGAATCCCAGAATAAACAGATGACAGATTCTAGAGTGTGTTTTAACTTAGATCAGCTGGTTGCAGCAGCGTCTGCCCACATTAAATTCCAATCCCTTGCCTGAGCCAAAGGCATCCACTGAGATGGGGAGTATCCTACCTTTCTCAGAGATAACTGCAGAGGTCTAAAAGCATGAGATTGCATTGTATTGATTATGGCAATTGTCTGCTGTAGATCAGAACTGTTACAAGTATCTTGAGGCTATGACAAACAGTTTGTTTTTTTTTTTTACCTTGTGTGCTTACCCACAGGATGTGGATTGTTCTTTCTACACAAACCAAAGATTGTCTCCCAAGTGGTGAATCAAAGCATGTCATTTAGAAAACTGCCTGGTCTTATGTTGAAGACTGCAGCTTGGGCAGTACCCCAACATCCTCTTGGCTATTTCCAGTTTAGTTGCCCTCAGTGCTAGGTAACCATCCATATCTTGTTTCTGGATTGAATTTGTGACACATCACCTACCAGATGTTTAGCAATTGTTTTCTCTGTGTTAAATTACCCATTTAAAGGAAGGAGGGAGTAAGACTTTTAGCACTGATGGAGCTCTGCTGTGTTTTAAGCTGAGGGAATAGTTTCAGGGAAGAGTGGAAAAACAAAGGAAGTGATGGCTCAGCTATTTCTTTTAATGGCTGCAGGAGCCACCTGTACTTTCTCTAAATTAACTACTTCACTAAATTCCAATTTGATGACTTCAGTGGTGACCTTTGGGGTAAGTATCCTAGAAGGGAAGCAATAAATACAGTGAACAGTCACTTGACCTTCACTCTTCACTTTTTCATGACAGCACACAAAATCCCACAACCTCACGCTCTCCTGGTATTGCTCTTGGTTTGATATGAGATTAGGGTTATATTACAGGTTATATATGGTTATATGGGTTATATATGAGGTTAGGGGTATATTTCAGTGCCATAATTTTTTTATCTTATGTAGCTTCCTGCAAAAGCTGGGTTCTGTATGATTGATTATTTAAGAACAAACATGGAATGAAAGTATTGTTTTCTTCCTGTCAGTAGCCAAACTCTGGTCTGCCTAGGTCTTGCTCTGTTCTCTGGACATATATGAAAAGCTTTATCGACTTAAATTGATTGAAGCTAGTGGCTTCCAAAGTGATTCCAAAACTTCAGTAGCAACAGAATTCTCAACTGCTACTGATACACCGATATAATTGAAGTTGATGTTCTTGTACCGGTTTGTGCCACAATTAATTTATTTTTCTAATTCCCCTTCTGTGAGGAGAGGTCCCAATTGCTATGAGCACTATTTTGCCAGCCTCTGTAATTTTCATCCAGTCAGGAAACTTCAGTGGTGCTCCCCAGTTATGCCTTATGGCTCCTCAAAGGTATGGCAGTGCTGGGGAGCTGCAGGGCCAGTCAGAGTGGCAGGGAAACAACCTGTGAAGCTGATTGTGTAGCTGATTCCTCCCCGTTCCTCTGACTCCTATGGGATGGGAAAAGATGTTGAAAAAGCAGTGTGTTACTGGTGAAAAATAGTGTGTTACTGGGGGATGTGATAACTTTGGTTTAGTGCATGATTTAGGAAAGGTTTTGGCTGAGACAATACTGCTTTCCTGTTGCCTCTGTATTCTGCTGGTCTTGTGCAAGTGGTAGAAATCTTAAAGGTTTTGGCTGCAGATAAGGGCAGCAATACAAAATAAACTTAAGTTTTATGGTTTTTTCCTTTCAAAGATTACAAATGAATTTCTGTAGGTAGAAGAATGTCTGTTTTGATCAAGGTCTACTGCTGGCAAATGATTGTCCTTGCAGGTGGCCTCCTCTTCTTGTACATGCACTTTTAGTGGCTTCATTCATGAAATATCCATGCACCTGTCTCTTTTAACTCTTGCTTTATAGCACTTCTTAAAAGAACACCACGGACCTCATTTCCTTTCATTTCAGACTTTGTTTTCCTCTATTTTGTTGTGTTCCCTGTATAGCTGGGAGACTGGGATTATCCCAGTCTTACATTTGTAGGCAGATGACGTGAACTTGAACTTTTGGCTAGATGGCTTGAACTTTTCCACATGTTCCTTTATTCCTGATGTGGTCTACATACACAAAGGATATGTTTACAACTGCAAATCATAAAGAAATACATTCTATGATTTTTAAGCATGATGTAGATAGCAGTACCAGATATGCTCCAATACCTTCCTCTGTCTTAGCAAGGACTTAACCTGCTCTTTCATTGTTTATTTCTGGAAAGAGACATAAAGGAAGTCTCTGCGGCAAACTAGTGAAGTCACATTTTCAGTCTTATTCATTATTTTAAATAAGCTAATTAATTATTGTTTCAGTTCTAAATTCTCTATTGTCATTTCTGTTGGGTTTGGAGACAATTTTGCATCTCAAGGTATTTATCCATTTTGAGAGCAAAGATACAAAGATAACAGGGCAAGACGTTTTGTAGCTGGGTTTCTCACTATTTTTTTAACAGCATACCCTAAAATAGAAATGCAAAACTATGTGTCCTACTTTTCCCTCACTAAAATAGATGCCTTTTGTTAATTTTAGATACAGCAGAGCAGGATATGTAATTAATGATATCAGCAAATCCATATGATATTTAACAGGGTCCTAACATCAAGGACAAAAGCCTGACAACAGCTGTACCTAATGATTTGGTTTGTAAAATGTTTTCTTTCATTTCAGGAAGTTGGATGCTTTCATCTATGATGCAGCAGTGCTGAACTACAAGGCTGGAAGAGACGAAGGCTGCAAACTTGTTACAATAGGCAGTGGATACATCTTTGCCACTACAGGCTATGGAATTGCACTTCAGAAAGGATCACCTTGGAAGAGGCAAATTGATCTAGCCCTCCTTCAGTTTGTTGGAGATGGTAGGGACCAATCTTTTGTCCTTTCTTTTCTTTCTCTACGTATGCACAGTGAATTCAGTTTTAGTAGCTCTGAGACTTCTACTACTCTTATAGTCTTTAGAAAAATGAAACAAATGCAAAACAAATGAGTAAAATTATTTTTTGATGCTGAGACAGGAATTCTCTTCCATTCTGTTCTAACTCACCTCACCACCAAGGGCATTTGCATCTATTTTCAGAAGATGTTTACATATCTATCACAAAGTGATGCTGGCCTTAGTGTTAGAGAGCTTTCTTAATATATTTTCTTTCTTAATTTTGCCTTTGAGCAGTTCCTGAGGAGTTTTTACTTGGTTATCTTCCAATGTAGCAAGGTGGGGGTCGGTCTCTTTTCCCAAGTAACAAGTGATAGGTCTCAAGTTGCACCAGGGGAGGTTTAGATTGGATGTTAGGGAAAAGTTTCTTCACTGAAAGGATTGTCTAACATTGGAGGGAGCAGGCTGCCCAGGGGAGTGATTGAATCGCCATCCCTGGAGGTATTTAACAGATGTGTAGATGTAGCACCTAGGGGACATGGTTTAGCGGTGGGCTTGGCACTGCTGGGTTAGCAGTTGGACTAGATGATTTTAAGGGGTTTTTCCAGCCCAAGTGATTCTATGACAGTTTTGCTGAGTGTTTATCTCAGTTCAGCTGGTGTGAGTGATGCCTAATCTAGGATGGATTAATTTAAACTTCTGGTGAAAGAATGTTTATGGAATTGAAGTAGAGTGACCGGTTTAACTGGATTTCAAACAGCTATTTTTCATTCTAACACTAAAAGAGAAGAATTGTAGGTCCTCTTGGCAATTCTGCCCTGAGCATTTTTGGTGTATTTGTAGACAGTAATAATGACTTGAACTACATTTTGAATGTAGAAATATTTCTTTGCCACAATGAAACTTCAAGCCTTTCACATGTGCATGCAAATAATACGCTGGTTAAAAGGGGTCTGGTTATGACTAACTAAAATCCTTCTTCAGACTGGAATATAGGGTGTGTTACATGATCTGTTGGGGTTTTTTACATAGATGCATGTGTTAACTTTCCAGTTTTCTGTCAGTGAAAAGAGAGTTTTACTGAAAAATAAACATGCACTTGGTGTCACCAGTAGAATGCCACTGAGAGTAAGAATGGCAAATTTCTGTATAATAGGACAGTTTAAATGGCAAAGTGCAGGACCTCGGCATAGCAGCCTCCTGTTCTGTAAAAACCAATACAGTAATTTTCATACTGGAGACAGTGAGTGTGATCATCTTCCAGCACATGGATTTTATTCCTATTATAATGGTAAGTGACTGGAAGAGATGTAATCATCATGACTGATGCATTTTGTCTGATGTACCTATAGAGATACTAGTGTCATCATTATTGATCTGCTGGATTTAGAGAGGCTTATGGAAGAAACATTGCTTCCTCCTGCTAAGGAATGAAGCTAACACCCATAATAGCAAGGTTTCAAGCAGTTACATAGTCTTGTTTTAAACAGTTCCTAAAATCTTTGCTTTATTTTTCTATTTGTATTTTGTGAACAGAGTATTTTTCTATTTGTGTAATACTCTTAAGTGTCAGGTGCTGTAATTCTGACCCAGAATTAGAAGTTGAATTCTTTGCCCAATACTAAAGAAGAAAATGCTTCTGTAGCCTTAAGGAGGATCTGAGGTGCCTTTCTCAGTCGTGGGCTAACCCCTCTAGATGTTGCCAGAGCGTCACTGAGGTTTTCATTCTTTTCACCTTGCATTTTCTTCATGCTTACTCTTTCATCATTTTTGCTACTTCTCATCCAACAAAAAGAACTGAAATCACAGGGAAGGAAAATAAATTAAATAGAAGGGAAAGTATTTGAACCTATTCAAGAAAAAGCTTGTCAAAATACCAGAGGTACCGCATTTTTATGCATCGCTTTGTCTCTGTGTGTGAGGGAGAAAACTAAATAGATGGGAGGAAAGAGGAAAAAATCTCATCATGTATTTACAGTGACCTGTGGCTTTACATAGCATATGAATGCTTATATCTTTAACCCATTTTTAGTAGCTGAAAATAATACAAATGGATTGCCTACAAAACTCAGTATTAAAACTGTCATGAGAATAATTTATAAACTTGCAGTAGAAACAGGCAGCACCCAGGTGAATGAAGCCCTGTCACGAAATGTCTGCTCCCATGTTCATCTTGCTCAGATAATGCTTCAGAAGATAAGCAAAAGTTTTGAATTCACAATCATCCTGGTTTGTTCATGTGCTTATGGCATCTTATTCAGCGTTATTTTTCAGTGCCTTAAGAAGGTACTCTGAACAACCCATGAATGCTAAAATGTTCATTTTCTCCTGTGAAGGATCCCTAAAATTGTTCAGAAAGTGGTGTAGGCACTATTAAAGAGAACAGCAGTTGGACATATAGGATGTGTAGGAATTATTGGCAGGTATGTTTCCTTTAGTCCCAGAGGCGTTTGCTATCATGTCTCACTACATTGTGTCACAGGTTTAGATGATAATTTTCAGAGAAAAAACCTAAGCAAACAGGGAGGGAAAAAAAAAAAAAGGGGAGAAAAAACCATACCAAAACCCCACAAAAGAATGATATTGAGGTTGAAATTTCTTCTGCTGATTTCCAGAGTACATTGCAGGTGAACTGGAACAAAGCACCAAGAAATTAAATGTAAAGAGTGATTGCCTGGAACTAGCATGACCTGATTTTGCAATATACATCTAACTTCGGTAGTTTGATGAGTAATCTTTGTAGCTATGAACTTACATAACTCTGTTTTTGTAAATTAGAAGAGATGAACCCAGAGTTCAGACCAACATCACTTTGCTGTATCACTAAAAATCTCTTTGAAGTTATCTAGACTAAAAGCAAGCATGGGGGGAAAGCTTCATCTTAAGATGATACCCCTGGGAAAGCTTCAGTGGAGTCTGAATTAGGTTGTTTAAGTAAATAGGCAAACACAGATGAAGGCAGAAATACTTCTTTCACATGTATAGCCTTTGCTGACTTTATTATTCTTTCAGATTCAGCCTATAAAACAGCAAAGCACCTAGTAGTTATTGAATTATTATTCAATATATGTAATAGAATATTCATCACAGAATGGGTTAATTTCCAATGCATGATTATAAATCTAATGAGTTTCATAACTGTAAAAAGAAAAGTGCTGATGAGTTGAACAAACACAATTTCTTGATATGAATGTTAGGTTAGTAAGAAGAGAGATCCTTTGGATGATTTTAGATACTTGTCTAAGACCAAGTAATTTGTTTAAAAGTATATCTGAATGCACCTAAAAAGCCCCATGATTTCAGTTCTCTCTTACACTTACACAGTGATGAGATAGCCTTTTGAAATATGTTTTAGAGCTTTCAATTTCCTCTGCATATGTCTTTTTCCTGTGATTTTTCTCATTTGATTTTTCCTTGCTTCTTCTACATCATTCTCCTATCAATCCATTTCATTGACACATCGAAATGAAATTTTTGCACAATGGATAAGAACCTTTTCCCTCTTCTTTGCTGCTGTAAAACATCCAATTGCAGTATTAATGACTTGTTCATGCAGGAACATCTATTCATACTTTCCAAAGTTGATGGCTTTGAATGCTCTCTTTACCTTGCTGGCACTGGGGAAAAAAGGAGTAAGGTAAATGCAGAGGAATGTAGGTTTGGTTTAGGGACAACTTGAAGCTTAGACTGGGTAGTTTATGAGTGTGTACATGAGTAGTGTTCTGATCCTAAGGGTACTTCTTCTAGGTGGACAAATTATGCTGACAAGTAACAATTACAGTGTGAAAGCAGCTGAAGTCTCAGTGGAAGGAAGCAGGCTACAAGATGCCAAATGTGTTTTTCTAACAAAGAAGAAAAGAGACAGAGGGAAGGAGGATGAGGAGGAGTTGCTGAAATAACCCCAAAATGTATCATTGTGTGGTCTGTGCTGGTTCATATATGCAGCCCAGTCCATAGGAAATTGAGATGAATATGCATTTGTCAGATTAATTGCTTTGGAACACTGAATCTTCTCGATATAAAGAGTTAGGAGTTGCTTTTTCTTGTATAAAGAATGTGAGGGAAGTGTATTACTGGTGAATTTTTGGCTTTATACATCTTGCATTTTGTACATCACATCTCATTATCTGCGACAACTTCCAGTTGACAAATAGCATCTGCAGTTTTGTTTAAAATACTGGCTCATCAGGGAAATCCTCTGAAGCACAGTGGTGGTCATGCTTTGGTGGGTTTTTTTTTAGCTTGCTGTGGTCACAATATGAAACTTTCATTTCATGTTGTTTAACAGAGAAATAAAAATATTTCTATTGAGATGCAAACACTGTTTCTCAATCTTCTGTAGAGAAATAGAAGCACCCAGGAGTTCAGAAGCAGACGAAATGATACGGCTGCTAAGAAGCAGCACCATCATTTTGTTTGGATCTTCCACCCACAGCCACAGGAATGTGTCAGCACAGAAATGTTGTGCACTGAACGCTCACATGAAACCTCTTTTCTAAACCTCTGCAACGAGCAGCCAGGCAGGCTGGCATACCCAGAACCCAGCATATTCCCCTCGCAACTGCCAACTGCTTTTTTTTGCTAGTTTGCTCTTTGGTAAGTCAGTAAAGGCTCAGGCATGCAGCCTGTGGAATGTAGTAAGTCTATAGGTGCTGGACTACAACGTTTGTGAAGGCACCCACGTACTCCAGCCTTCAGTAGCAGGAACTTTTGACCAGCTGTCTGAAGGCCCAGGTATTGCTGATACTCCTCCAGCTTGGGCTGCACAGTGTCATTTAAAACAGAGTGGTACTTACCTAAATATATCTTGCATTGTTCAAATGACATTGCTTCCAAAACCGGTAGCATCATGTCTTTGGGATTTGGAGCAGAATCACTGGTGTCTAGTGGGTGAGGAGAATTTCTTTCTCCCCTCCTCCCCCCCCCACCTTTTTTCCCTGTTCATTTGTGAGCAAATGAGATTATTGAACTGCAAATGACAAAGCTGCTTTGGGATTAAGAGAGTAAGAAAAGGGCTTCAGAGTGTGCAAGGGATGGAGAGAAGGACAGTGAGGAGCTGTTAGCTATGGGGGGTGCAGCAGAAATAGAGGGGAAAAAGACACACGACAAGCAGAAATGGACGGAATCAAGGAACAGGAAAATGCTGGGTAAAGAGAGCAAGTTTGAGGAGCAGTGGGAAAGTACCAGCCAGCTGGCAGTACTCATCTGAGGTATTGGTAACGTACTGTGCTACCTGCAGGTTACAAGCTCAGTTCAAATGAGGGTCTGGGAAGAGACCTCCAGGAAAAGAGGGGCAGATGGTATAGTTGTATTAAGCCTTTAACCCTTAAAGCTGCAACCTTTAAAGCAATTAGTGACACAGAGATGTAAAGAAGAAAACTGGTTTTGGTTTGAGTTTCCATAGAGAGTCTGTTGTCCCCTTTTTAATAACTTTCAGTTCTAGTTAATCTTTATGTGCTTTTAGGATGGCTTAGTACACTAAGAATTATTTTCCCGTGTGGATAATTGCTTCCCACTCCCTAGTGGTAATAGGTAACTGTGGAAATGAGATTTACCCCCTTACATCTGGAAGAGGAAAGCTCTTTGTTGGTTTTTTTCATATTTTAGCATAAGCCTTCCAAATCACTGTCTAGATGATAAGGAAGTGTAGCAGTGTGACTCACTTGGCTGTTAAAGACCAAGAAGGAAATACATATGTGATTATAAGGACACATTTTCAGTGTGTGCTGCTCAGGCAGAATACACCCACAATCCCAGTGATTTTCTGTTTATATTTAGTGTCCTCCTCAAGCAGTGGGTGGAACAAATGTGACTGGAGAGTGTGAGTGTATAAGTGGAGGGTGTTTGTGTAGCTGAACAAGAGTTAGAGGGATTGTAATATTGAAAGTCATGCTTAGCAGTTCTGATAATTCATCTGAAGCTAATGGGGACATGCAGAGTGCAGTCATTAGCTCACAAGAAGTTTACTGCTGTCAGTCATCTGTGTTCCTCATGCTATTTTTACAAGGGGAAATAACTTAGAAAATAAGAGAGATTGTTTTGGGGGATCCAGACTGAATTCCAAAAGTTGCTGTGCTTTATATAATCTCTTCCATGAAACGTGCTGGATGGATCATATAACTAGGTCAAATTGAAATTGATGAGCTTATTGAACCAAATGCACATCAACTCTTCCAGCTTCTGACGCCGCTGTTCAGTAAAGACCTTCTTATAGAATCATAGAATGGTTTGGGTTGGAAAGGACCTTAAGATCATCTAGTTCCAACCCCCCCCCCCCTCATGTTAGGGTCCAGGTGATGGGGTGCTACCTTCCTCGTCCATCATTCAGTGGGAGTTCTCACCAGAGTAAGTGTGAAACAGTGTTCTCAGGTCTGAAAACTACCATTTGTCCAGTCTGAATGAACAGATGTTTCTGCTAGTGCAGCCACCATCTTTGAAGATGATGCCCTACATCTGACCGTTGTGAAAGTCTGTACTTAAACATTTTATTCAAGATCTGTAACTGGTATATCTCAATTTTCCTTATGTGCATGCTGGGTCCTGAGGCTGAAACTCAGGCTGCACAAGAGTCACCACCCCTTATACTGTCAATACCAGCCTGTTTCTTTTTGCACCTTCTGTTCTCCCATGCACTGTGATCTCCATCTGGGTTGGCCTTCTCCTGCCCTGCACCTGATACAAGGCCATGGCATGTGCTGAGGTCTGTTGTACTTAACCAATAAACCAAAAAAGATGTCAGGCTGCAGCTCGGCTTTCTCCACTTGGACAGAGCATCCTTTCCTTGCTTGCCCTAGGCATGCTCCGGCAGAACAGGCAGACCACGCTTAGCTAGGGATGGTTGCAGTGTGTGACAACACAGGGGAGAATTAACATTTCTAGACAACTCCCATTCATGCAACTGTAAAAACACTGCACAGAGTCACAGGAGGGTGACTCTCCATGCAGCTGCAGTTGGCTGGTACACTTGATACAGGATGCGACACTGGCGCAGACATGTCCAGCACTGGAGGTTTCTACAGCTCAGGGGGTTGCAGTGCCTTTGTGCAGTGGATCTCACTGTAAAGCCAATCTGTCACCCACGCTCAAGAGAGCAGTAGCACATTTTAGAAATGCCACTGCCAGAGAAAACCCCCATTAGGTTGCTTTTTCCTCAGTTTGTTTGAGGTTTGCTGTTTCTTTCATGTTCTATTGGCACCTCGTGTCAGGTTTTGGTTTGCAATACGGTGAAAGGAGCAGGCTGGCCCTGAAATTTTTAGTTGCAAACAGTGCATTAAGTGTTAAAAATCTTTTTTTGGATTCATAAGGGACAGATAAAATAGATTTCTTCTCCCTCTATGTGTGAGAATAATTTAAATAGGTTAAAATGAAGGTAAGAACGTGATGAGAATGCCCCTCTAGAGTTCCTAAGGAAGTAGTTGAAGCAGCCTGTGAGCTGTCAGTGATCATTCCCAGGAACCTGTTTCTAACATACGTGGTTAAAGTAGAGCAGAAAAACACTTGTCTGTTAAAGAAGAAAAATAAGAGCTCAGTGAATTACAGACTTCAGTGATTCTAAAAATATTAAAACAATTAATTAGCTATTTAATTTGATCATTGGAGGATAAGAGAATCAAAATTTAAGAGTCAATTTTCCAGTTACAAATCTTGTGAAATTAATGTAATTACTCATCTGGCAGGATAACTGTTCTTGCAGAGAGTGTAGATAGGTACGTGAAACACAGGTAAATAGTAAATTCTTCACAAGGATCATTTCTGTTTCTTTTTCTACTTAGTCAATGCTTTGGTTGTAATCTCAATTCATATTTTTGCAGCTTATTCTTCCCTCACATAACTTTTAATGGTTTCTTGACAGACATTTCTCACATGTAGAGCTAATTCCAAAGTCCTGTCTCTGACCATTATTATTTCTTCAATTTCCCTCCTTCAAACACTCTGTCCACACTTCTGCTGGTGGTGTTTCCCTGGGGCTGGCTGAATGCAGCGCACCTTTTGAAACCAAACAGTGTCTAGGACTTCTGGCTGGTGTTCCAGACTGTCATGAGTCTGTGCTTAATCTAGCTGTATCGCACTGAAACCCAGCCCAGGCTTGGCTTACTTTGTAGAATCCCAGACTGGTTTGAGTTGAAGGGACCTTAAAGCTCACCCAATTCCAACCCCCTGCCATGGGGAGGGACACCTTCCACTAGACCAGGCTGCTCCAAGCCCCATCCAACCTGGCCTTGAACACTGCCAGGGATGGGGCAGCCACAGCTTCTCCGGGCACACTGTGCCACGGGCCTCAGCACCCTCACAGGGAAAAACTTCTGCCTAAGAGCTCATCTAAGTCTCCTCTCTGTAAGCTTAAAGCCATTCCCCCTATTGTCCTGTCACTGCATGCCCTTGTAAAAAGTCCCTCTATTTCCCAAGAGTGAAGATCAAAGGAGGTAAATCATGGACTTCGTTTTGATTTTGGGGTGTTCTTCACGTCAGGATGAAGTGTGACCCACAGCTGTACTGGCTGGAAGTGTGCTTTTTCGTGCTTGTCAGCAGCTGTGTGGAGGAGAAGACTAAAAGCCCTCTGGCTGTGGCCTTGGAGAAGGGAGTGGAGGCACTGCCAGGCACACAGCACTTCTGGTGCTTGTTACCTACCAACTATCGATGTACGTTCTTGATTTTGCCATCAGAAGGATACAGGGTTAGATTCTCCATCTCTGTCACTTTTTGCCATTTTATGACTTTATGTGGGTTTGGGCATTCTCTTTTTCATAACTAACATGTAATTGTCAGTATTTGTGCATTTTCCTGGGTGCAGATGTAGATGTAGAGTTAAAAAAAAAAAACACTGAAAAAAAAATAACATCAGTAAAATGACCTCTAAGTTAGACATGTCAGTGTCTCATGGCTGGCCCATCACTTGGTGATGCCTCTTTCAGAAAGGTGGTTTAATGAGCAAAGCTCAGAGCCAAGGGAAGATGCCAGACCCTTACAAGATCCTGGGTCCCAAAAATGAAGGGAATCTGGGGATACCAGTAATCCTCCTAAAAGAACCTTGGAGACCTGACTTTCTCCAGGAGACAATGACAGAGACTGCAACAGGCCAGCATGTTTTTCAGCTCTGAGAAGATGGTGGCAGGGACCGATGACACCACAGCCTGCAAAAACTGCTAGGGGCATGTAAGTCTGCCCTTTGATCAGTGTATTTTCTATGTCTGGATAATGATGTTTTTATTGTGAAGAAATTGTCCAGGGGACACACTGGACAGTTTCTCACTCCTTCCCAGGATGATAAAGTGTGCAATACTCTAGAGGTGTGTTGCACTGAAATGTAGAAAGAAAGGCTCTGCTGGAATATTCAGTCAGAATGTCCAACTGGCATGCCTTGGTGCAAACAGCAGTCAGAGCCAAGAGCACCACAGCCACAGGAAAGCACCCAAGAGAAATACAAAGAGATCCAAGTACTGTCTGAGCTGTAACCGAAACCCGTTGTGTGAATAGTATGGAATTACTGCTTGGCAGCACCAGAATTTTGCACTTTATTAGAGAAGACCATTCTGAGGTTTGAGTGAATAGTGCAGAGGCTCCGCACTGCTTGAACTACTTGTTTATAGTGATTCTTACACTATGAATGAAGCAGTTCTAAAGGACCTGGGTATTTAAAAAAAAAATCCTAAACTGAAGTTTAAACTAGCCTCAAAGTTCAGTGCTTTCAGTTCCAACTCCAGGCCAAGCTTGGAAGTGGCTGATTTTTATACAGAATTAATTGGTATGACTGTTAAAAAATTCCTCATACCCGAGGATTTGGTAATAAAAATGTTTTGCCTTCTATAAATATATTGGGTAAAATGGAATGGGCAGGAAAAGCAAGAAATAGATGGGGGATTTTTGCCAGTTTTATAAGGTCAGCTGTGCTGAAATGTTCTTACAGTTAAATTAGTAACTGTTTTGTTTGTGTTTCTGTGTGTATATACACACATACATATATAAATATATAGTGTAAATTGTAACTGATTTGTATAGACTAGAATTAGCAGCCTAATCTTTCCATTCCCAGATAATATCATTTCATAAATATGAAAATCCAATGATTCACAGTGCTTTGCAATCTGTAAAATAGTGTATTACTTTTGGGTGTTAATTAACAGTGATTTCTGTCATCCTCAGATAGAAGGGAAGGGATATTGCAAGAGCAGGATCTGTGAGACTCTGGGGTGCTTTGTTCTTTGTTCTTTGTAGCTTGCCAGGGCACTGTCATTTATCTCGACTCAGAACAAGTTTGGTTGGTTTGTGTAGTGATGTTCTTGGAGAGGTTAGTGGATTATCAATAGATACTTCAGATGTACATGCCAAAGAGAAGGCAGGCAGAGGAAACAGTAATAAAAGAGAGGTTTAAATTCCTTCATGAATTTTGTTATGAACTGTAAAAGGGCACAGCAGTCAAATCAAATTGATGTTTGACAATCATGGGAGATGTGAGTTTTCCTGTGGGAAGTAATGAGGGCTGATTGTCAGAGCGTTGGCTACTCGTGCACAAAGTAGAAGCATTGCTCTCTCGTTGGACTCGGGTTCTTTTCTATAGCCTCTGTGAGTTTTGTTAACCCCAGCTATTTATGCAGTGACAGTGTGCAATATCTATACTGTTACATAATGTATTGTCCCTATGTCCTGGATTAAAAGACTTTTAAAGGTTCATTAGGATTGACTTTCTTCTTTGGGGATGCTCTTAGATATTTTGAAGATTGAGCACTGTAATTTGGGAGAAGATAGACTGTCTTTTTCAGCTGTAGAGGTTCAATTCATGCTTCAAGCACAAAACTAAACTCAGAATTAACTAGGAACAGAATCATCTCTCTTATAAATTTGTGAAATGCCTTTGCTAAAGTGCCTGAGTACTTATCCTTTCTACTTGAATTTTTCCTTCACATTCTATGAGAAGCAATTTATCCATCACAGTCTTGTGTTCGACTTCCAATTCACACATGCAAATTATCTGTGGGCTGCAGCTTTCCTAGTGCCCTGGCACTCTATCCTGCAGGAAT
>NW_009928922.1:72769-80170 GCF_000696875.1 Nestor notabilis
CAGGTCATCGATCTTCTAGTCTAGCTTGAAGGTAGCTGGGGGTAGGAACTAGAAGATCTTAAGGTCCTTTCCAACCCTAACCATTCTATGAATCTATGAAATGCCAGTATAGCTTCTAGCCCTTTTTTTTTCCTTTTTTTCCCAGATCTTTACTCAAATGATGTATGGATTGTAATCCTGGAAATGTATTCTCTCATCACTGGGTAACGATTAGGGATCTGTAGCATGGGAATTCTTCCCCCCTGCTGAAGTCATATCCTAAGTTGGGAAACGCCAAGGCAGCTAATTCTGTACTTTCTGGTTCTCAGTATTGCCTGCCGTATTTTCTAGAAACAGTGAAGTATATGTGAGTAAAAATAATAATAGTTACTCAGCTAGCTGTATCCCTAGGAGGGTAAGAAGGCATGTATGCACATGCAGTGCTTCAGTTAGAACAACACTAAACGTCTGAAAATTAATGTATCATGCAATATAAGAAACAACCTTGGCAGGGACAGTTACAGCTTCTTGTACACCTCTGTCCATGTTGGCAGTAGCAACCACTGCTAAGTGACACTGTCCTTCATCTGAGGCCAGACCTCATCAGTGAAATATGGATTCTGAGTCTAAGAACATGCAACAGAGGGAGAGAGTGGGTCTGCTTCCTTAGCTTTAAGTAATTGAAGTGTTTAAATGGCAGTAAGGATGTGGCATAGCCAGAAACAGAACCCAGGGATGCTCTCTTTCAGGCATGTGATGAAACTGTTTTGTGCTGCTGCCCAGTGGCAAAAGGCCAGAGGAGACTGTAAGAAGCAGCCTGGGTGATCCAGAGGGGCAGGCAGGAGCAGAGGGCACCACAAGAGAGGAGGCTGGGAGTACGTGATGTGGGAAGGGTTTGCAGTTACGGCATCAACCAGGTGTCTGGGGGAAAAGAGAAAATGAAGAGAAAGCCAGGAGAAGAATTGTGTTGGAAAGGTACTGCTAGTTACAATAAAAAGTAAAAAAAGAAACCTAAGTAGGAAAAGGGGCGTACTGTACTCCTGCAACTATCCAGGCATTAAGTGACAGGTACATTTCTATAGTATGAAGCACCATAGACTTTGTTAATACTGTATCATATCCAACTCTTTTTCCTTACTTGCTGCATGTGCTGTATGGGTAAAGCTAGCCAGGCTTTCCATTTCCAGTGTAACAGGACTTCAGACACAGTGCTTTGGGTGACTTTACACTCGGTGTTGGTGATCATCATTGCTTTGCCATAAATAAAAGTATTAGGGGGAAGCAAATGAAAAACTTTTGATAAATCTTCTTTTTCTAAAGTGCTTGTAGATCAGAAAGTGGTTTCAAACTGCATGGCCAAATCAGTTCACCTGGTACTGAAATGCAGCCAGCCATGAGAGGAAATGTGAGTGATGGTGACTGCAGGGCTGGCCTGGTGCAGAACCCAGGGACAGCCACTGCTGGGCCTGGCTGCTGCTGCTCAGCCTCAGTTTTTAAACATGCCATTCAGCCTTTGTTGCTTGGATAGCCTGTCTTTCAACAGTCAAAACCACCTTCTTGGGCTGGGAGGCTATAAAGTAAAAGTACGGAAGGCATAGAAGGATACAAAGGATATGGAGTAAGGTTGGACTCTGGAGTACACACATGGCCTTGCTATTGGCCGGGCCTGCAGATGGGAGCAGCCCTGGTGGCACCTATCAGACTGGGATGGGAGGAACCTCCTGGATCTGAGTCTGCACCAAATACAGCCCTCATGGGTGGGGTGGAGGAATTCCCTGGGACAGAAACCCTCCAGCTCCACTCTCTGTAAGAAACAATACTAGTTACAGCAAGCAGAAGAAAGTTTTACCCAAATTACAGATCCTGCTTTGTAGAGCAGCCAGCTTCCCAAAAATCTATGAAATCTGAGGACATCTGAAACTGTGGTGCTGGGAGTTGAAATCTGCTGTATTAGCAAATCCTTAGCAGATAAGACTAATGCTCTCCACAAATGAGGCATTAAATGGTGATGTATTTTTAAACTTGCAAAGACTTCTGAATACTTCTGAATACTGTGAGCAGTAATTTTTGCATTCTAACTGGTTTGACTCCTTGCTTTCCCTAGGGGAAATGGAAGAGTTAGAAACCCTGTGGCTGACTGGTATCTGCCACAACGAGAAGAACGAAGTCATGAGCAGCCAGCTGGACATCGACAACATGGCAGGAGTGTTTTACATGCTTGCAGCAGCCATGGCACTCAGTTTAATAACTTTTGTCTGGGAGCACTTATTTTACTGGAAACTTAGATTCTGCTTCACTGGAGTCTGCTCAGATAGGCCGGGATTGTTGTTCTCAATCAGCAGGGTTAGTATTGCCTTAGTTTTCCCCCTTCAGGCAACAGACAGAATAAAAGCTACCTCCCTAAAACATTGTCTTTCCTTTTATTCCTATTTGGACATTTGAAATACATGTTAGAGCATCAATGTGATGCTCTGGAGTTGTCAATAGGCTTAGGATATACTCGCACTCCATGGGAAGCTTTTTCTCCATTAGATTATTCTAGGGTATGAGTTATCATACGCCAGGATAATCAGTAATCATATGCTGAAAACAAATACATGCAGGGGAAGTTCTGATGAAGAAATGGTAGAGCTGCTCAGATGCAGGACATGGATTTATTTCCCTGAAAAAAATCCAACTGCTGAATTGGTGTCAGATAACAGCTCTCCTTTTTGTGCATTTCTTAAATAAGTGGATTTTAAGTGATACAAATATACTGGGATATTTTTATGAGCTTTTCTTGATAGCAAATTTGAATAAACCATATGAGGTCAAACGCAAGTGTCATTTATGTTTGGTTAGACACTTTCTTAGTGTCTAACCAATGATGAATGATAACTTTACCAAACCCGAAGTGGATTTATATATCCAAATAACTGATACCTGTTGTAAAATAAGGGAAGTATGTGCTTGTTCTTATATTTTTAACAAATTAGTTGGGTTTTGTCTTTTTTTTAACAAAGTACTTTCATTACGTAATTGATTTTGCTGGATTTTTTATATAGCTGAGGAGAATTGAAAATGGTACTTAAATGCCTAATTGCTTTAAAATGTGCCGAAATTACCCTGTTGAATAAATTGGACTGTATTGGAAGTGCATTAAAAATACTCTGCTCTACCCTCTTAGGCATTGTCTAGAAAAGCATATACACTTTTACCTCCACATCTTACATTTGAACTTTATACTTTTGGCCTTTCACATAAGAAATTCTCCTAATCAATGCAGGGGTGTAGAGGGATGGGGGGAAGTACTCATTTCAAAGGCAAATGTCTTGAGAGTTGCAAGTGCACAGGGTTGGAAATGTCAATCGAGCTCACAGGAGTGACCCAAGAGGTTGGGATTAAAAGATGGCTTCAGCCTTTTGCTCAAAATGAACTCAAATTCAGGCTTTAGAGCTGGGTTGGTGGAAACCTTTTTATTTCAGTGACAGTGAAGAGTATCGTAACTTCCAAGGAATTAGCCTCACTGCAGGCTTTTCTAGAGGGGTAGCTTAATCACTGGTTTAAAGTAGTAATGTTTCCATTACTGAAAGTTAGTTACATTTTGTGATGAGACCAGGGAACCTTTTGGGGTCCCTTCCAATCCTGTTTTCTGGAATAAGTAGGGGAGGCCAACACTGGCCACTGGTTTGTGAAATACTGGCAGTCTTTTCTCCTTTACAGTTCCAACAGATATGGCAGAAATTATTCTTTCATATCAGTGTAAGTAAATGCTGAAAGGATAGATATGTACTTTAATCTTTCCAGTCATTAGATAAGTAATGTTTAATCTTTGTTATTGCTAATTAAAAATAGAATGGAAATATTTTAAATGTACACCTAGTGATTCTATTTGTTTTGAATTACTCATATTACAGGGTATTTACAGCTGCATTCATGGAGTACACATTGAAGAAAAGAAGAAGTCTCCTGACTTTTCTTTGACTAATTCCCAAACCAACATGTTAAAACTACTGCGAACAGCGAAAAATATGACCAATATGAACCCTTCAAGAATTAACTCCCCCAAAAGAACAGCTGATTTTATTCAGAGGGGTTCCTTGATTATGGACATGGTCATGGATAAGGGAAACTTGATGTTTTCTGATAACAGATCCTTTCAGACAAAGGACAACTTTTTTGGTGACAACATAAGTGAACTGCAGACACTTCCTGGCAATCGACACAAGGACAATCTTAACAACTATGTTTTCCAAGGTCAGCATCCTCTCACGCTGAACGAATCCAATCCAAATACAGTAGAGGTTGCAGTAACAGCAGAAGCAAAAGCAAACTCCAGACCTAGGCAGCTTTGGAGGAAATCTGTTGAATCTTTACGTCAAGAATCTGTACGTCAGAGCCAAGGTTCCCAGAGGGAAGACGCGTCTGATGAAAACAGGCAGCTTTCAGTGAAAAGCCAAAGATACCTCCCAGAAGAGATCATTCATTCAGATGTATCAGAGACATCAAGCCGAGCTACTTGCCATATGGAACCTGAAAACAACAACAAGCACCACAAAACCAAGGACAATTTTAAAAAGAGGACAGCAGCATCAAAATACCCAAAAGACTGTAGTGAAGTGGAACTGACATATCTGAAAACCAAACAGAGCTCTCCACGGGATAAAATCTACACAATTGATGCTGACAAGGAGCCAGGATTCCGCTTGGACACACCTCAGTACATCGAAAACATTGTCCTTCCAGAAACTATAGAGCTTCCAGATGTTTATCAAGATCACAATGACAACTACAGGAAAGCAGAACTTGCTAACAGGACTCCCTCGCATAATGAAGACAGTCTTCCAAATAATGACCAGTATAAACTTTACGCAAAGCACTACACTTTAAAAGATAAAAATGCTTCCCTAGTTGACATGAACGATAGATACAGACAGAATTCCACCCACTGCAGGAGCTGTCTTTCCAATTTGCCCACTTATGCAGGACACTATTCGAGCAGATCTCCTTATAAATGTGATGCGTGCTTGAGGATGGGGAACCTCTATGATATTGAAGAAGATCAGATGCTGCAGGATACAACAAACTTATCACTTCCTGAAGAAATATATCAGCATAGTTGGTCACAAAACAATGCCCTGCAATATCATAAAAAAAACAAGCTGAGGATTAGCAGGCAACATTCTTTTGATAATATTGCTGATAAGTCCAGGGAAATTGATTTTGGAAGACGTTCTCGTAGTATAAGCTTGAAAGAAAGAGAGAAATTTCTACAAAGTAGTCCATATGCAAGCATGTTTAGTGTTCCCTCAAGCAAACTGTGGAGCAACAAGGCCTCACTTTTAACTCATGCTCTGGAGGACAGTAAGCGGAGCAAGTCCCTGTATCCTGTTCACTCAGATGATAATCCCTTTCTGCACTCGTATCGTGATGACCAGCACTTATCTCTTAGGCGAAGTCCAGCTGATTTTTATAAACATTCATTACCAACGAGAGGAAGAAATGATAATTATTTAAGGTCATCCATAAAATCTACAGCATCTTACTGTTCCAGGGATGGTCGGATCCATAATGACATGTACATTTCAGAGCATGTTTTGCCTTATGTTGCAAATAGGAATAGCTTGTACGCAACTCCAAGGGTTTTAAATTCCTGTAGCAATAGACGTGTGTATAAGAAAAGGCCTAGCCTTGAATCAGATGTTTAAATTTTCCATGAACACTTTATTTATAGGGGAAAAATAGTTGCCACCATCTTAGAGGGAGAATTTATCCTTTAACAGTATCCTGCTATGGTAAATGATAACCTAAACCTCTCCCTTTCCCAATGTACTTCTGTACATGAATAAGTAAACTAGTATGCTCTTACCTATCCTTTTAAAATGTCTTGTTGAAAAGGATTAAAAAAATAGCCATTTATGTATGCTTTATATATAAATGGCAAGCTCTACTGAAATAGCCCCAATATATGTTGGCAACTATGCTGTTTTGTATCTAATTTTACTATTTTGGTTATTATTCTAATTTATGTTGCTAAGTATCATTCAATGTATTTTTGTCCTTAGCAATGTTTAATGATTTTCTAGTACTGGATAAGCAATATGGTATGCATGTAGTATGACACAGACAAAAAGAATTAGGAATGCATTTGCACAGAGTCAAAAATAAGGCTCTAAAAGAGACCAGAAAGCTAGACTTTCAAAATATATTTTAGCTTCATAATCATTTTCAAAGCCAAATAATAATATATATTAAAAAAAGAACCAAACCCCAGGACCTTAATAAATAAAGTGCAGTGTGTTAGCACAAAATTAGTATGCTCATTCTAGACTGACAGAAAATAAATGGGGAGGCGGCAGGCCCCAACATGTGAACTGCTGTGAACCAAAAGGAAGCCCCATGGATATCGGTTAATGTTAATGTACAAATGCTCTTCTTCTATTGCACATGCACTTACCATTGCAAACTAAGTTCATTGAAAAGTCTGCAGTCATCTTGTCAGAAATTTCACAGCTGCCTAATCCAGAGTATATATTTTTAGATACCACTATATGGCACTTCCTAAGGAGCTGTGGACTTTATTAGTAACCTTGAGGCCTCATGTGTACCTAAGTTTGCATTTACCCCTTCCTGGTGATTACTCAGGGCTGTATAGTATTTCTTTTATTCCTTCTCTTCCCAAATCAAATCCCAACCCACTGTAGTTCTTTGTTCATAGTGTATTAGTTAGTGCCATCTAATTAATTGTATGTTAATAGTATTAAAGCTGTTAATACGGTATCAAACACCAACAGCCATATAGTTAGTGTGATCAGTGAGGAGCACAATACCATTTATTTGCACACACAGTGAAGGATGAACACATTCTGAGGGACTTCTTTCTTCCAGAATATTGGTCATATTTGCTGAACATCAGACCATGTTTTCTAACCTCTCTGACCTAGTCTGTTATATAGATTGAATATATGCACACATAACTACAGAGAAGCATCTTTATTATCACCTACTGGTATGCAGAGATATTCACATAACAGGGGTGCATTGTTGTATGACTTCTAGTAAAGATCTGTCAGATTATTTCACAAGCGAATTGTTATCTACACATCCCTTCTTACCCCTACTGGAAAAAAAACCTACTAGATTTTTTAACCATAAGGGAGTGTGGAAGGGAAGAGAGGAAGTCTTTCATGAGTAGAGTGTACAGCTGTACATTTGATTTAAGCTAAAGAAGGAAATCTAATTGTTCATATACTTAAATACTGACAGCATTCAACAGGCGGTGCTCTCTCATACTCACTACTCTGAGATTTGCTTTAGGTTTTTGTGTAGATTATTCAAGCATTATTCCCTACGTTTCACTGAAGAACAGTGTGCAGGGAAACCATTACCACTGTGTATTGGAAAATGCGAACATTACCCTAACTTTTCTCTCAACTGACACTC
>NW_009928922.1:80201-91270 GCF_000696875.1 Nestor notabilis
ATTTTGCCCATCAGTATCTGCACGCCAGAGGTGCAGGATGCAAGCTGTTTCGTTTGGTACAGCACACTGCAGAGCACAGTGGCAAATGGCAGATAACATAAATGATGTAGAGGGACAAACATTCTTGAATTTTGTTTACAATTTTGTTACTAAACAGCTTTAAGCCAACTTAAGCTACCAAACAGTGCAGAATGAATTCTTAGTATTTACAAATGTATTTCTACCTTCACCATGATGGTGAAGGATGATATCTTTGAAGGAATTAAATGTAATGAGATGTGGGCTTCCAAGTCATTTTCCAGCTTCCAAAAGTCCTACTATACTTTATTTTAAGTATGTTTAGAAAGCATATCTGTGGGTATCTGTACGCTTTCCAGAGCAAATATGTTTTGAGTATTCTTTATTCAACATTTGGTCCCAATTATTGGCCCTGATTCACAGGGTATGTTTTTTGGCTCGTTGCTGGATGTAATTTTTATAAACAGAAGATCCTGAGCTACCCTTAGAGAGATTCACCTTTCTTAGGAGTAGTTGTATGAGCTAAGCAGGACTAGGGTGTTTATTAGATGAATACTACTTTCCATGAGCCAAAACCTTTTCCCAAAGACATACTAGTTGTCTTAGGTCTACGGGAAGGCAAATGCACTGAAGGTATAAATATTGTTGTAATGAGCTTAATAAAAATATTTCAGGCAAATTTTAATTTCCAATCCAAATCACAGTATTAAGTAAAATCTTAAGTATTTTGAACTGTCTGGTGTGTTTCAGCAGTTACGGTATTTGGTATATCATACCAAAACCTGCCATGCCAAACCTGCCAAAATATTTGCTGATTACTCCAAGTGCTTTGTATCACCATCTCTATCTAACTAGCCACACGCAATTCAATATATATGCAAGTACTGTATGTGAAGTGGTTGGAAAGAAAAATTCCCATTAACAACATTTTGCAAGTGAACCATTGAGATCCAAATGTAAACATCCTAAATCCAGGTGGATTTATCTTCTGTGAAATGTACAAACAAATTAGCTATAAACACATATATTGCAGTGTTTGCTTTTTCTGATTTGAGCAGATTTCTGGTGACTGTAGAGATTTATTATTAGCTGCAAGTATGCCATACAACCACCTCCCCTAAACCAAAAGAAATTAGAGATAGAGGGAAGACTTGATAAGGTTGCACAGCAGTTGTTCACATGGAAATAAAAGATGCTGCCTTAAACAAGGGGTGGGGAGAGAAACAAACAACAAAACAACAAAACCCTCAAAAGATACTGAAAGTAGAGGGAATAAGGATCTGCATGCACTTGTTGTTTTGATCTTGGTATATAATATAAGTGAATAAAGGGGGAAGAAAAGGCTAAATTGTAGGGTTGTAGGCAAGTAGCTGGTGTGGTTGCAGATGTATAAAAGTAAAGAAGAAGAAGCTGAGAAGTTGAAGGAAAATCTTCAACAGCAGAGCCACAAGCCACAGCTTGTGAGGCTCAGCCGTAGAGCGCGTGGAATTCTGAGTATTGCCTGAGCGTTGTTGATATATTTGCACTGACTTTCAATTAAACTGAGATCAAGACTTTCTGTATTTCCCTCTCTCTCACTCTAGCTGCTGCTATTCTTGAAGAGGAGAAAAGAATCTTCCTGCATAAGTGACCATCCTTTCTGTACCTTTCTGGATGGTGCTGGTGACTTGTTACATTTTCCTGATTACAGCTCTAGCAGTTTGTTGGTCATTCCTATCACCAAGATTTCACGTGACTCCAGCTGGAACTGAATCAGGCTGTAAATGATATGGGCCATTCTTGGTAGCATGTCCTGTAGTGTTACACTGCTCCGGACGACAACTTTTGTGGAGGCAGGATATTGAATTGCTGAGGAATGGAGTAGGTACATGGAGGTAAAACCAGATACATAGACATACCTGCCTCTTGCTTTTTTTCCTCTTTTAAAGACATTGTAGAATTTATTCATGTTTTTGTCTTTCCCTTTTCACCACAGTAAATTTGCCTTTTTCCTTTCAAATGGGTTTTGTGTTCTGCTTGTGTTTCTTAGAGCAGTGTAGCCACCCACTAACTTAATGCATGGAAATAAAATATTTTAATATATAAGATAAAATTAAGGAAAATTAAGAGTTTTCGTATTTCTGGAAAATTTCATTTAATGTTTTTGCAGCTTTTGCTCAGAATTCATTATTCTGCTATTTAAGGAGTTTGGTTAGGAGAAAGAGTGCTGTGGACAAACAGAAACCAAATCACCGCCAGCTCACCGTGTTTTGGCAGCATCTCATAAACCCCTGTCTCTGTGATCTTTCAGGAACACTTAGAAGGTGAGATAAGGCTCACGAGGGAAATCAGGAACATTTGTTTTTTCCTGGTGAACATGAACATTTTTACATTGTTTTAAAGGAAGCAAAAGCTAGAGCTGTGTGTCTAGCTTTGGGTTTCAGCGCTGGAAGGTTTTCTGTTGTCAGTGGGGAGAGAGAGAAAGCTTGCTCTGGATGGTAGTTTAGAGCAGTGAAGGCTCAGGAACAGATATGTGTGTGAGGTGTCCTGAAAGATTTTACCTCTCTCCACTGACTTTGTAGAAAGTATGGGCTTCTAACTTAGACATCTCAGTTAGATGGGCTTAGAAAAGTAATGGTCTATTCAACCCCAGCCTAAAAAATCCACTAGGTAGATCCACAAGTGGGTATGAGGTTAAACCTTGCAGGTGCATATGAGTTCCTGTGCTTCTGCAAGTAGTTACTAAGGTGACATCTGAAATACAAGTGTCAGGATCTGTTCCTTGCAGAATAACTTGCTGCTTTCATATTTCTGCAGTGTAACATATGCATCTCGGGGATGGGGAAGATTTTGGTAGTATTCCTTCCCTTGCTGGGTTCATCAATATAGAACAGGAATTGCGGTATGAATCTAAGGGTCGAAGAGTCAGCTTGGCTTTAGGAAGAATTCAAGAGGTGAATCTTTTTTGTTGTTTTACACTGCATTTAAGATGTTTGGTATATAAAATCTGGTGAAAACAGACCTTTTATGGCAAAATCCTCTCTTAGTTAACACAGAGTAACTGTGGCTTGGCTAGATTGTGTTAAATGTCAGTCATCACATCATGTTCTTCTTTCAAGATGGAGTGTCATACATTCCCTTGCTAAACCTTACGTTTCCTAGCTCTAGTCCTGTCTTAGCTCAAAAGCCCTTTTAAAGTAGGTATCTTTCCTGTATAGGGCAATCTGGTTTGCAATATAAAAACTGTTTTTCAGTGATACACTTAAATTGTTTGTTTTACCAATGTTATTTTTTAATCTAAATTTCCTTCCTATTGAAAGATAAGCCTTCAAAATATAACAGTGCTGAAGGAAAGAGCATAAAGGTCTAAGTATGACTTAGGATATAAGCCATTTCTCTGCCCAAACTCACCTATACTGTCTTATTTAAATGTAGTAGCAACATGTTAGTATTTGCTATCACTAGGAGGGAGCACAGTTTAATCACAGCTGTGTATTTATTGATGGATGTAAGTGCAAGTACAGACAGGTATGTGATATGACAGCGGAAAGGCTCAACCTTCTCTGGCTGGAGTCACCTGTGAAGCTGTGGGTAAACTGGAGTCGCGTCAAGACCATCCCGTCTCTTCCATCGCTCTGGTCATGCAGACTTTTCTGTCTGATGTGCACATGTTGTACAGAGTGTGAAATGCTTGTTGATGCTCAGCTTTCATCATGGAATGAATCCCATGTTCACCCCCATTGCAGTGTCGCTGCGGTGTTTGTGGGATGGAGAGGTGGTTGGTTGTGCTCTCTGGTGTCTGTTGCCATGTTAAATGGGAGCAGAAATCCTGACCTGCTTCTCTCAGCTCTGCTGGGGAGGGTTCCTGTGCTCTCTGTAAATAAGCTCCTCATTTATGTTACCTCAGTCAAGCTTTTGATTATTTTTTTCTGTGTGCCCTGCTTCTCTCAACCTGTGTACAGAGTATGCTGTCTAAAACTACATGCTTTTCCAACATCCTGCAACTTTGGAAGTCAGGATTACTGGCGTGCATTGCCCTGCACTGCAGTGAGAATGCATTTAGTGCTTCTCGCAGGTTCATGAGCTTTTTTGTTATGTACTGCAGAATAGATCTGCTGTGGTTCAAACTGTTTTGTTTTTAAGTGAATGCCAGTCTAACAGCTGTAAGAATCCACTGCTGATTTTGTGATGATTTTGTCATATCTATAATTTAAGAACCAGAAATAATGTAAGTAAAATTAACTTACCTCACTATTTACCAGGCTTTTGTTGGTTTGCACTTAAATGACACTTCTTACTCCTTTTGTTTAGTTCTTTACCTGTATTGAAAACAATGCTAAATTAGTAGAGAATATAACCATGCTGTAACATTGTCATGCAATACCTTTATTAGTAGATAACCACACTAAATATAGTATTACATATTTAAAAGAGAGATGGGTTTAACTCTCCAACTCTTAAGAAGTAGTGGTGATAAGCAGTTGTACACCTAGATGTTTTGTCCTTTCCCTTTTGTATTAGTATTTGTTTTCACTAATATATTTCAAAAATTATATTTCTATGTGCACGTTAGAAAACTGTGAAAATAAATACCAGTAAATATTGTGATACTTATTCAGTGCACTGTAAAGTTCCAAGTGAGATGATATTTTGCTTGGGAATTGATGAAGGTTTCCTCCCTTCTCATAAATGGTACTAAGCTTTAATGTGGCCAATGATAATACTTACAGTGACATGAAATCTGAATGGAGAATGTCTTGTTTTGCACTTCTAGTACTATTAGAAGAAATTACATGTTTTTCTCAGCAAATGCATTTTGAGAACACTTCTTATTTGTGCATTGCAGTACGTAAGAATAGCTGTTTTGAGGAGATTTGTGTTACATCATTACTACAGGATTCTTTAGTCTGATAATTTTTTATTGAGCCCATTTTAATGGCACAAACCTTTTGGAAATATATTTTGGCTTCTGTTTCACATTACAAACCTTGTATTTGGACTCAGTGATGCAGTCAAGGGCCCTCTCGAGCCTGCTGGGCCTCCAGGTGCTGCTGTGGAAGGGGACCTTTCTTGTTCACTGTTGGGACAAGATAAGAGGAGTTGAGAAGAATGTTGGAGGGTGTGTTATGCAACATTTGAAGTGTCAATGATCTTCAAGAGTGAAAACAAAAATGAAACTGGAGGTTCACAGCTCCCCACACCAGCGGGTGGTCTGTGACAGGCTGCGGGGTGTGTGGTTTCTGAAAGAAATGATTTATAACTAAAGCAATTTGAGTTCTGCTGAAGTTTCTGAAAGTCACTGGAAAAAAACAGGAGTTGGTTTTTTCATTTTTTTTTTTAAAGCCAAAGTCTTTATGTTTTCATACGAGGTTTCACAGGAAAATGGGCCAAAGAATACAATTAAATATGCAAAAGATTACTCCTATGGAAAAGGGTATCCTGTCATCTTGATATGCACAAGCATATTAATGGTAATGGGAATAATGTGTGTAATTCTTCTGTACATTGCTATGTAGGTTGCACTATTTTGAAAGATACAAGCCCGATATTTTAATTACCAAATACCATAAGAAGCTGTTTATTAATAAACTTGTTAACTTAAATATATATACAGTATACACGTGTGCGTGCATACACTTTCCAACCTAGTCATGTGTGAATCATCTCCCAAAGCTGTGGGACACATTTCAGCAGGGCTTTATTTTAAGGGATTCTCTTCTCTCTTTTCCAAACCTCCTACATCCCAAGTCCTCTAGCAGCATTTATTGTAGGGTTTGATACTTAGTACAGAAGAGGCTGAAGGACGTGCTGGGATCAGGATTGAATTGTGCTAAGACATGTAAACACACAGCAGAGGAGAGTTCCTGTCCGAAGAAGCTGGAAATGGCACTCACTATAAATAACAAAGACATAGGATAAGGATGTTTTCTTGTACTCTTCTGAAAATTCATGTCCAGAGAGGGTCTATTGGCCTGGTGACTGACTTTAACATTCTGCGTCAGCTTACGTGATCCTCATCTGGTCATTAAACGTGTTATACGGGGTAGCTGAGGAAGGATACCTAACCCCCCCAAATTCCCAGGGAAGATCAGCTGATGTGTGCACCAGTGCCTGCCCATGCAGACTGGGTGGTTTCCGAAGCTGGTTTTGCACCCAGAGGCAGTATTTAGCTGTGGTGTTTGTCAGAATCGCTTTTCTCAATGCACAGGCTTTTGAGCTTGCTGTTACTGGTGATGTGGAGATTTTGACCAAGATGTGATTGTGGTATTCAGCTTCTTTTCTAAAGTTACAAAGCTCTAACCAAAAAGTATGACAGAAAAATCCCTTGGAATCATTTGGGTTTTGTTTGTTTGGGTTGGTTTTTTTTCAAAGAGAGAGTTGGATAGTTATTAATTTTTCCACCTTAACTGAGAAACTGAAAATTCTGTAGGGTCAAATTTTGTCTGTGGTTCATTACGAATATGTCTTGGAGAAGAACTTGGAATCAAGTTCTTCATCAGCAAGAAGAAAAGTTTTGGTTAGTCCATTTTTACCTGGCCTAGGTCTGGATTCCAAATTAAGGCAAAACACCTTCTGACTTAAATAGGGATGTGTGAGGGAGTGATGGGAGAGCAGATCCTTAGTGCAATTCATGCTCAGAATTAAAAACCCCCAAAACACACCTAATGTTGCAAAGGTATGGAAGGTGCATCATGTAAAAGTATGTGCAGCTGGGACGGAAACAAGTGACGTTTTCAATGAGAACTGTTTTCAGGTTCTACTTGATATCAGGTGTCATAGTTTGAAACAGTCTTACTCATTTCAGAACGTCCATTTTGCACTGGTGGAGAACAGCTTGATCTCTCCATTTTCACACCTCACACCCACATGCACATGCACAGTGTATCTTGTGTCTTCCCTGTTGAAACCAGAAGGTACAAACAGAATTCATCAATGTGTTAAGCGAACTCCTACCTGATTCTTAACGAAGTATGCTATTTTTATGCAAAATTTACATCTATCCATTTCAGGTTCTCTCAGAAGCACTTCACCTGTGAGTAAATAATGTTAATTTTAATTCACTGGATTCAGATTTACACTAATCCTGGAGGGCATTTTGTGCTTCCTTTCATCCTGTGTAACTATTTTTGCTGGCTTAGATGAAATCACTGATATTTCTGTGCTGCTAAAAAAACCCCACCAGAAGTATTTTAAAATCTCAAATTACACTTTTAAAAACATTTTAACCTGTTTACTTGAATAATGTGAATTTAATGTGTTGTCCTGATGAGTCTTTGTATGCATACATGTATATATACAAGCTATATATAAGCTTTATATATATGTATATGTATAAAGCTTTTGGGGAGAATGATGGGCAAGACAAAAATACATCATTGTGACCCAGATTCTACAACCATTTATTAACAGTTTCAACTAATACATTGCTGTTTTGAGTTTGATTAGACATTATTTGCAGTTGACTCTCAAAACCAAGATGTAACTGGAAATCAGTACTAGATCTTCAATCATCATCCTAAGACCAGTTTAGTTTCATTTGTATCTTGAGAAACATCTTGCCACAAATCTTGGAACCATTTGATTCCATGCACAGTAAATTTAAAAAGCCAAACTTCTGTTATTTACTTGTCCAGTTTACTGTGACACTCTTAAGAGTATAATATTTTAAACCAAAAGGTAAGTCATAAACTCCCATTTGCTAGCAAAGAACAACAGAGGTTTGAAGACCTCTTAACACCTGAGGAAATAAATTGGGTTGTTAGAGTAGAAACACAAGAACACTGGTGAAATGGAATCAAGCATAAAATACTTAATTTTTAAGGTAAGATTCATAATCTAATGGACTCTTCAAAAGGGAGGGTTTAGGGAACAAAAGAATACTTACAAGCTAGTTTTGACATCCCAATTACTGCCTGGTTTATTAGGTAGGGTTAGCAAACTGAAATGAATTTTAATACACACGTTTCTGTACACACACAGTGTTAACTGCCATGTTAGAGATACACGTACACCCGGCTATCCCTGCACCCCTCTGTCCCTGCCTCTGGAATCCTGGTGGCAGTGGGATCTACCCAGTAGCACACATTGCAGCCTGAAGGAGCTGGGATGTTCATGCTCTTCTCCCCGTGGTACGCATATACCACCTCACAGCAGTTCACCCTGACCCAGTGCATGACTGAGTGCTAATACTGTATAAATATTTTGAAACATATCTAAAACAAATGTTTGCTTCAAACTTTTTATGATAGAGAAATATATAATAATTATGGTTGTCTTATGAATTGTATTGTGTTCATTTTTTTGTTAAATATGTAGAAAAACATTAAGGGAATGGGGGACTCGAATGTCTGTGCGTACCAAAATGTATATATTTGGGGAAAACACATGTGCCAAGTATAACATGATGTAAAAATTGTAAATATATGAAAAAATCATTTTTCTAATAAAGATAATTTCTGCCAATTGATATGAAAATGAACAATGGTATCATTCTTCCTCGTTAAATGGTACAAGATGAAGCGTCACCTACGACTAAGGTTTTTTGTTAGGAGTTGATTTGATTTGAAAGGTGTAAACAGCCACATGTTCTGAGCCATCCTTTGCTGTTAGAAATGATCTAAACGTGAAGATGCCTGAAGCTAAAGCTGACAGGACATGCTTGATGGTCCCAGTTTTAACTTCATTCACAAAAAGGATGGAGACAATTAATTTATTAAAAGCTCATTCCATGTGAGAAGTCTACTTTGATTTGAAAGATGTTCCCTCAGGAGAGGGAGCGGAGGAGCCTAAACTGAGGATGGTCCATTAAGTGGTGGCACCATTTTCCTGTATGCTGAAATACATCAGATGCATAAAACCCAGTGGGCCTGCATGGGGAGATCTTGGCTGTGGAAGTGCAGGAGCTCTTTGGGCAATTGTGGAGGCAGCATCCAGCCCGAGGGGCAGGAGGAGCAGGTGTCCTGCTAGGGGCGATGCCATCCCTGAGAAGAGCTGAAGAGCTGCGCTGTGGAGTGCTCCTGGCGTGGCAGCACTCTTAGAGGTCAAGCAGGTGACGATGGGGAGAAGAAACAAGGGGGGTGAGAAAATGGTTGCAATGTCTCACATCTTCTATGCTTTTGGTATCAGCAAGCTTGCTTAATGTTCTCGTTAATCAGGACTTAAATCGAAGTGGAGATTTTAGTGGAACAATTAAAATCTTTCCTAAGTTCTGTTTGCCTCGCCAGGGGAGCTAAAGGAGCAAGGTTCACCACTCCTAAGTGGTTCTGCAGGACCCCATTTTCCAAGATGTCTCATCAGCTGATGGAAGTCTTCCTTTATTCCACAAAATGGGCATAAACAAACCCTTGGCAATTAGGATAATGTTCTTTGGGGCACTGGGATGAAAGTCATTATATAGATCCAAAGCATTGTTTCGATAAATGTGCTTTGTGTTGAATACAAAAATGACAGGAGGTGAAAGGTTGCTCAAGGATGTCTCACAGCAGAATGGTCCCATTTATTTGTTCCAAGATGAACATGACTGCACAGACATGATCAGAGATAAAAATTGGAATTCTGTCCTTAATGAGGTTTTTAATCAGTAATGACTGCTGGGCTTATTGTCCTCTGCTAGAAGGCCATTTTAAAGGGATCCCACTCTATTTTTATCTAAACATGATATAAATTGAAGTGTGCCCAGGTTATTGAATCTTTATCTGGTCTTGAACCTTGATTTTTATGCAGTGGACAGGCTGATCAGTTCTGCACCGAAGCGCATGGTGATCCAAGTGGCTTTGGTTCACCTGCAGTGGTGTCCACCAAAGACCCAACTCAAGTGCTTCAGTCATAGAAGAAACCAGAGTCTCCATAGGAAACGGGCGATGCTGGACATAGCCCGTGCGACTCAACCTGGAATCACTGTTATGCCTCCTGCCCTCTGGCAGTGGTGCCAGCAGAGCTCATTCCTTACTGCGCACCTCTGAGTCATCTCGGCTTCAGCTTTCATTCCTTTTGGGATCTGGTCCAAAGAGAGTCATACTCTCCCCAGTCGTTCTCTTGAGTCTTTGCTGAGGTGTCTATGGCAACTATCGGTCCTCTAAGACTCTGCTTGCTAAAAAAAAAACAAATCAATTTTAGGTGGTGCCTGGGAAATGGAAGCTTTTTAAGTCTGACATAGTGAGCATGGCTCTGCCAGCAGCACTCATAGCACACACAGCGATTCAGCCGGTGTGAACACAAGTGTCTCACTGAAATTTGGAGGCAAACCCATCTGTTTTAAGGCCAGCAGCTAAAGTCTGCTCATCTCTATGTACAGGGACACCATCCACCCTCCTTCTTGTGGTGAGTTTGCCACTGATCACACCAGCCACTTGTCTCTTCTTCCAGCAGCTACAAGCAGCATTAGCTTCTCCTTCCAAATCTGTTGCAATACAAAAGCCAAACCGTGGCTTTCAAAAATTGTGTTATTGATCTATTGTGTGATCTTTGGCCACTGCTTATTCTTCTCCCACTTGGCAGTCTTCTTCCACGGGCATCTCCACATGCACAGCACAGCTTGTAACTCGGTCCCCCTGTCTGCTGAAGAAAGGAATTTCTATATGCTGAATTTCCCTGCATCGATTTCCTCATTTTCTCTCTGCAGTTCCCCAAAAATTACCTCCTCTGTGGGGGTAATTTATGGACTATTTGTTTGTTTATTTATTTGCCACTAGTTAGCTGGCACGGAACGATCATTACGGATGTTGGCTGCTCAAATCAGTGTGCTTAAATCTTACTTATGAGAAGTAATCTGTTTATAATGCAAGCGATGATCATTCCTTAACTTTGGCAATAGCAGTCTCAATGCTCTGAAGTTTCTTAGCATCACAGTAGGCAACAGGCAAGGGTAATATAGAAGATAATCAGGATTAACATCGTTCACGCAAGGTCACTGCAAGGTCAAAGACATTTTGCGGTGGTCTCCACACAGGTCCTGGTATAATTTGACAGCAATAATCCTTAGAACTCCCTTTGTGCTGCGAAAGCTCCCGAGTTCTACTGGCCTTGGCACAAGCTCAGTTTAGCAGCTAAACCAGTCACAAGTGGCACTGGCG
>NW_009928923.1:0-258 GCF_000696875.1 Nestor notabilis
GCCTTGCTATACTTGTATTTGGGGGGGTGGAGGTGGGGAATAACGTGATTCACAATCTTTTCTACTTAATAAAAAGACCTTGTAACAGTTCAATTGCAATTTGTGCAAGGAGGCCCTCTGAAACTGGGCTTGTGTATAAAGTATTTCCCCCTTTAAAATAAATACTCTTGACTAGTGTACCTGCTAGTTGAAAGGATTGGCAGTGTCATGGTTTAAGCCCAGCCGGTACCTTGGAACCACGCAGCCGCTCGCTCACTC
>NW_009928923.1:715-2875 GCF_000696875.1 Nestor notabilis
GAGAAAAAATGACTGCTGTAGCTGAACCCAGGACAGGCAGTTAAAGGTTGATTTGATCTTTGACAAGACTGCATACAGGTTGAGCAGAGAAGTGATTCAGAGCAGCCCTGTGGAGATGGGTGTTGGTCAATGAGAAACTGAACATGAGCCAGCAGTGTGCACTTGCAGCCCAGAAAGCCACCTGTATCTTGGGCTGAATCAAAAGAAATGTGACCATAAGGTTGAAGGAGATGATCCTGCCCCTCTACTCCGCTCTTGTGAAACCTCACTTGGAGTACTGTGTGCAGTTCTGGTGTCCTCAACGTAAGAAGGGCATGGAGCTGTTGGAGCAAGCCCAGAGGAGGGCTATGAGGATAAGAGGGCTGGGGCTCCTTCCAGATGAAGACAGGCTGAGAAAGTTGGTTCTGTTAAGCCTGGAGAAGAGAAGGCTGCGTGGAGACTTCATAGCAGCCTTCCAATATCTGAAGGGGGCCTACAAGGATGCCAGAGAGGGACTCTTCATCAGGGACTGCAGTGATAGGATAAGGGGTAATGGGTTTAAACTTAAACAGGGGAACTTTAGGTTAGATACAAGGAAGAAGTTCTTTACTGTGAGGGTGGTGAGGCACTGGAATAGGTTGCCCAAAGAAGTGGTGAATGCTCCATCCCTGACAGCATTCAAGGCCAGGTTGAACAGGGCCTTGGGCATCATGGTCTAGGCGTCCCTGCCCATGGCAGGGGGGTTGGAACTTTTCCAACCCTAACCATTCTGTGATTCTATGATTGCATTGCAGAAAATTTCCGCTAAAGGCCAAATGGGCTGTATAGTCTGAGGGTATTATGGACTAGATGTATCTGTCTTTCTAGTGTGAAGTTCTGTAAAACTGAGTATAACTGTTGCCCAAATATTCAGACTGGCACAATCACGCAAGGTTTTTACAGTAGCAAAATCATTGAAAAATGATGCTGACCAAAACGATGGCCATAGTTACCTGTGTGAAATTTAACAGTATGTTTACCCTGTACAATCACTGCTTGTATGAAGAAAAATTGTAAGAAAAGTTAACTTTATATAAGGAGTATGAGTAGTTTGAAGTGAGCTATTGAGTAAAATTTTAGCAGTGAGTTACCTTTATTTGGTGTAAGTTTATCAGTCTTATCGGTAGCTTCTGTAGACACAGCTCCCAGTGAAAAGAGTAGACTGAGTATGAAGCTGTGAGGTGCTTTTAATGTTAGGTTTATTTATTGATTACATCCTTGCTGTAGCAGAAACCCGCAGGAGTTGTTAAATTTCTATGCTTCAGTGTTCTATGCCTTTTGAATATTTAGTAATGTAAATATTTTAAAATGTATGTAGAAACTGGTTGAAATAAATTAGTGATAGTTTTGTGGATTCTGAAAAGGGTTGTTATGATTCTGCTCTGCCTTCTTAGTGTCTTAATATTAGAAGAAAATATGTCATGCTGGATCTGACAGCCTGAGAGGGGTGAGGCTGCTGCAGTTCCATGTCCCCAGGTCCGACCAGTAGCCCCCAGCTCCAACCAGTAGCAAGGCTGTAGATGTGATCCCAATACATAGAGCACACACCACACTCACATACATAACATTAACGTAGCTGGCCACGTAGATAACAGACACACAGCACTTACATGAACACAGTCAGCACCGGCAGCCTCATCCTGCTTCCCTTTGAGCAGCTTGGAGGCCCACTAGTGGGGAAAATACATACACATACACACACACGCACATATGTACAAGGTGGATCCCTCTTGCAGCTGGGCTCAGACACTCAGTCTGCCCAGCTGCTGACCCTGTATCCCAGTCTTCCCACTGCTGGCACCTGGACAAGGAGCTGCTGAGGAAACTTAGAGGGAAAAAAGAAGTTTACAGAAGGTGGAAGCAAGGACAGGCAACCTGGGGAGATTACAGGAACATTGTCTGGGAAGCCAGGGACCAGGTCAGGAAAGCTAAGGTCCAGTTAGAACTAAATCTGGCAAGAGACGTCAAAAATAACAGGAAAGGCTTCTATAGGTACGTAGCAAATAAAAGACAGACTAGGGACAACGTGGGCCCTCTCCAGAAGCTATCGAGAGAACTGGCTACCCTGGATTTGGAGAAGGCTGAGGTTCTTAAGGACTTCTTTGCCTCCATCTTCGCTAGTAAATGCTCAGACCACACCAC